>NW_022142007.1:0-82813 GCF_007565055.1 Rhinopithecus roxellana | reverse complement strand
GCAATGCAGTGTTCTCAGAAAGCTTCTCTTTAGTTATTATGTGAGGATATTTCCTTTATCACCATGGGCCCCAATAGGCTCCCAAATATCACTTTGCAGATTCCACGAAAAGAGTGTTAGCAAACTGCTTCTTGAGGCAGAGGTTGTAACTCTGAGATGAACTCACAGATCAGAAAGAAGTTTCTCAGAAAGCTTCTTTCACGGTTGAACGGATGAAATTTCCTTATCAGCGTAGGCCTCATGGTCTAAAGAAGCCCTTCTCAGAATCCTCAAAGACAGTGTTAACGGACTGCTCCACGAAACATAAGTGTAACTCTGTGAGATGAATTCACACATCACCAAGAAGTTTCTAAGAAAGCTTCTTTCTAGTTTTCATCTGTGGATATTTCCTTTGTCACTGTAATGTTCATTGCGCTATGAAGTATCTAATTGCAGATTTCAGAAAACTGTGCTAACAAACTGATCACTGAAGAGAAACGTGTAACTCTGTGGGTTGCATTCACACTTGGCAATGCAGTTTCTCAGAAAGCTTCGCTTTAGTTATTATGTGAGGAAATAGTTCCGTGATCACCATGGGCCCCAATAGGCTCCCAAATATCACTTGGCAGAATTCCAACGAAAATATGGTTAGCAAAACTGCTTCTTGAGGCAGAGGTTGTAACTCTGTGAGATGAACTCACAGATCAGAAGAAGTTTCTCAGAAAGCTTCTTTCACGGTTTGAACGGATGAAAATTTCCTTTATCAGCGTAGGCCTCAATAGTGATCCAAAGGAAGCCCTTCTCAATTCCTCAAGACAGTGTTAATGCACTGCTCCACGAACATAAGTGTAACTCTGTGAGATGAATTCACACATCACCAAGAAGTTTCTAAGAAGCTTCTTTCTAGTTTTCATCTGTGGATATTTCATTTGTCACTGTAATGTTCATTGCGCTATGAAGTATCTAATTGCAGATTTCAGAAAACTGTGCTAACAAACTGATCACTGAAGAGAAACTGTAACTCTGTGAGTTGCATTCACACATGGCAATGCAGTGTTCTCAGAAAGCTTCTCTTTAGTTATTATGTGAGGATATTTCCGTTATCACCATGGGCCCCAATAGGCTCCCAAATATCACTTTGCAGATTCCACGAAAAGAGTGTTAGCAAACTGCTTCTTGAGGCAGAGGTTGTAACTCTGTGAGATGAACTCACAGATCAGAAAGAAGTTTCTCAGAAAGCTCTTTCACGGTTTGAACGGATGAAATTTCCTTTATCAGCGTAGGCCTCAAGTGATCCAAAGAAGCCCTTCTCAGATTCCTCAAAGACAGTGTTAATGGACTGCTCCACGAAACATAAGTGTAACTCTGTGAGATGAATTCACACATCACCAAGAAGTTTCTAAGAAAGCTTCTTTCTAGTTTTCATCTCTGGATATTTCCTTTGTCACTGTAATGTTCATTGCGCTATGAAGTATCTAATTGCAGATTTCCAGAAAACTGTGCTAACAAACTGATCACTGAAGAGAAACGTGTAACTCTGTGAGTTGCATTCACACTTGGCAATGCAGTTTCTCAGAAAGCTTCTCTTTAGTTATTATGTGAGGATATTTCCTTTATCACCATGGGCCCCAATAGGCTCCCAAATATCACTTTGCAGATTCCACGAAAAGAGTGTTAGCAAACTGCTTCTTGAGGCAGAGGTTGTAACTCTGTGAGATGAACTCACAGATCAGAAAGAAGTTTCTCAGAAAGCTTCTTTCACGTTTTGAACGGATGAAATTTCCTTTATCAGCGTAGGCCTCAATATGATCCAAAGAAGCCCTTCTCAGATTCCTCAAAGACAGTGTTAATGACTGCTCCACGAAACATAAGTGTAACTCTGTGAGATGAATTCACACATCACCAAGAAGTTTCTAAGAAAGCTTCTTTCTAGTTTCATCTGTGGATATTTCCTTTGTCACTGTATGTTCATTGCGCTATGAAGTATCTAATTGCAGATTTCCAGAAACTGTGCTAACAAACTGATCACTGAAGAGAAACGTGTAACTCTGTGAGTTGCATTCACACATTGGCAATGCAGTTTCTCAGAAAGCTTCTCTTTAGTTATTATGTGAGGATATTTCCTTTATCACCATGGGCCCCAATAGGCTCCCAAATATCACTTTGCAGATTCCACGAAAAGAGTGTTAGCAAACTGCTTCTTGAGGCAGAGGTTGTAACTCTGTGAGATGAACTCACAGATCAGAAAGAAGTTTCTCAGAAAGCTTCTTTCACGGTTTGAACGGATGAAATTTCCTTTATCAGCGTAGGCCTCAATGTGATCCAAAGAAGCCCTTCTCAGATTCCTCAAAGACAGTGTTAATGGACTGCTCCACGAAACATAAGTGTAACTCTGTGAGATGAATTCACACATCACCAAGAAGTTTCTAAGAAAGCTTCTTTCTAGTTTTCATCTCTGGATATTCCTTTGTCACTGTAATGTTCATTGCGCTATGAAGTATCTAATTGCAGATTTCCAGAAAACTGTGCTAACAAACTGATCACTGAAGAGAAACGTGTAACTCTGTGAGTTGCATTCACACTTGGCAATGCAGTTTCTCAGAAAGCTTCTCTTTAGTTATTATGTGAGGATATTTCCTTTATCACCATGGGCCCCAATAGGCTCCCAAATATCACTTTGCAGATTCCACGAAAAGAGTGTTAGCAAACTGCTTCTTGAGGCAGAGGTTGTAACTCTGTGAGATGAACTCACAGATCAGAAAGAAGTTTCTCAGAAAGCTTCTTTCACGTTTTGAACGGATGAAATTTCCTTTATCAGCGTAGGCCTCAATATGATCCAAAGAAGCCCTTCTCAGATTCCTCAAAGACAGTGTTAATGGACTGCTCCACGAAACATAAGTGTAACTCTGTGAGATGAATTCACACATCACCAAGAAGTTTCTAAGAAAGCTTCTTTCTAGTTTTCATCTGTGGATATTTCCTTTGTCACTGTAATGTTCATTGCGCTATGAAGTATCTAATTGCAGATTTCCAGAAAACTGTGCTAACAAACTGATCACTGAAGAGAAACGTGTAACTCTGTGAGTTGCATTCACACTTGGCAATGCAGTTTCTCAGAAAGCTTCTCTTTAGTTATTATGTGAGGATATTTCCTTTATCACCATGGGCCCCAATAGGCTCCCAATATCACTTTGCAGATTCCACGAAAAGAGTGTTAGCAAACTGCTTCTTGAGCAGAGGTTGTAACTCTGTGAGATGAACTCACAGATCAGAAAGAAGTTTCTCAGAAAGCTTCTTTCACGGTTTGAACGGATGAAATTTCCTTTATCAGCGTAGGCCTCAAAGTGGTCTAAAGAAGCCCTTCTCAGAATCCTCAAAGACAGTGTTACGGACTGCTCCACGAAACATAAGTGTACTCTGTGAGATGAATTCACACATCACCAAGAAGTTTCTAAGAAAGCTTCTTTCTAGTTTTCATCTGTGGATATTTCATTTCTCACTGTTATGTTCATTGCGCTATGAAGTATCTAATTGTAGATTTCCAGAAAACAGTGCTAACAAACTGATCACTGAAGAGAAACGTGTAACTCTGTGAGTTGCATTCACACATGGCAATGCAGTTTCTCAGAAAGCTTCTTTCTCATTTTTATTGGAAGATGTTTCCATTGGCCCCATTGTTTTCAAAGGGATCGGGAATATCTGTTCTCAGATTCCACACAAATAGGCCTAGGCCACGGCCCCACGAAATACCGCTGCAACTTAGTGAGTTGAATTCACACATCACATAGCGTTTCTCAGAAAGCTTCTTTCTTTAGTAAGACGAGGTTATTTGTGGTCTTGGAGCGCCACCGTGTGTCCTATTGCAGATTCTGCGAAAATTCTGCTAGCGAGTTTCTCAGTGGAAACAATGATGGACATCTGTGGGCTGAATTCACCCACAACAAAGAAGTTTTTGAGAAGCCTTCTCTGCAGGTTTCTCTGAGGATAGTTCCTTATTCAGCATGCGATTCAACGATATCCAAGACATCACATCTGAGATTCCTCAAAATGAGTGCTAGGAAACTCCCCCGAGAACGGGTGATAGAACACTGTGAAATGAATTCACATATCACAAAGCAGTTTCTCACAAAGCTTGGTTCCGCTTTCTCTTGAAGGATATTTCCTTTCTCCTTCTATTCTTCAAAGCTATCTGAAATATCACTTCTCAGAATCCACGGAAACAGTCCAAAGAAACGGCTCCAAAGAACACTGGCGTAAGTCTGTGAGTTGCATTCACACATGGCAATGCAGTTTCTCAGAAAGCTTCTCTTTAGTTATTATGTGAGGATATTTCCTTTATTACCATGGGCCCCAATAGGCTCCCAAATATCACTTTGCAGATTCCACGAAAAGAGTGTTAGCAAACTGCTTCTTGAGGCAGAGGTTGTAACTCTGTGAGATGAACTCACAGATCAGAAAGAAGTTTCTCAGAAAGCTTCTTTCTCATTTTTATTGGAAGATGTTTCCATTGGCCCCATTGTTTTCAAAGGGATCGGGAATATCTGTTCTCAGATTCCACACAAATAGGCCTAGGCCACGGCCCCACGAAATACCGCTGCAACTTAGTGAGTTGAATTCACACATCACATAGCGTTTCTCAGAAAACTTCTTTCTTTAGTAAGACGAGGTTATTTGTGGTCTTGGAGCGCCACCGTGTGTCCTATTGCAGATTCTGCGAAAATTCTGCTAGCGAGTTTCTCAGTGGAAACAATGATGGACATCTGTGGGCTGAATTCACCCACAACAAAGAAGTTTTTGAGAAGCCTTCTCTGCAGGTTTCTCTGAGGATAGTTCCTTATTCAGCATGCGATTCAACGATATCCAAGACATCACATCTGAGATTCCTCAAAATGAGTGCTAGGAAACTCCCCCGAGAACGGGTGATAGAACACAGTGAAATGAATTCACATATCACAAAGCAGTTTCTCACAAAGCTTGGTTCCGCTTTCTCTTGAAGGATATTTCCTTTCTCCTTCTATTCTTCAAAGCTATCTGAAATATCACTTCTCAGAATCCACGGAAACAGTCCAAAGAAATGGCTCCAAAGAACACTGGCGTAAGTCTGTGAGTTGCATTCACACATGGCAATGCAGTTTCTCAGAAAGCTTCTCTTTAGTTATTATGTGAGGATATTTCCTTTATTACCATGGGCCCCAATAGGCTCCCAAATATCACTTTGCAGATTCCACGAAAAGAGTGTTAGCAAACTGCTTCTTGAGGCAGAGGTTGTAACTCTGTGAGATGAACTCACAGATCAGAAAGAAGTTTCTCAGAAAGCTTCTTTCACGGTTTGAACGGATGAAATTTCCTTTATCAGCGTAGGCCTCAAAGTGGTCTAAAGAAGCCCTTCTCAGAATCCTCAAAGACAGTGTTAACGGACGGCTCCACGAAACATAAGTGTAACTCTGTGAGATGAATTCACACATCACCAAGAAGTTTCTAAGAAAGCTTCTTTCTAGTTTTCATCTCTGGATATTTCATTTCTCACTGTAATGTACATTGCGCTATGAAGTATCTAATTGCAGATTTCCAGAAAACTGTGCTAACAAACTGATCACTGAAGAGAAACGTGTAACTCTGTGAGTTGCATTCACACATGGCAATGCAGTTTCTCAGAAAGCTTCTCTTTAGTTATTATGTGAGGATATTTCCGTTATCACCATGGGCCCCAATAGGCTCCCAAATATCACTTTGCAGATTCCACGAAAAGAGTGTTAGCAAACTGCTTCTTGAGGCAGAGGTTGTAACTCTGTGAGATGAACTCACAGATCAGAAAGAAGTTTCTCAGAAAGCTTCTTTCACGTTTTGAACGGATGAAATTTCCTTTATCAGCTTAGGCCTCAATATGATCCAAAGAAGCCCTTCTCAGATTCCTCAAAGACAGTGTTAATGCACTGCTCCAAGAAACATAAGTGTAACTCTGTGAGATGAATTCACACATCACCAAGAAGTTTCTAAGAAAGCTTCTTTCTAGTTTTCATCTGTGGATATTTCATTTGTCACTGTTATGTTCATTGCGCTATGAAGTATCTAATTGCAGATTTCCAGAAAACTGTGCTAACAAACTGATCACAGAAGAGAAACGTGTAACTCTGTGAGTTGCATTCACACATGGCAATGCAGTTTCTCAGAAAGCTTCTCTTTAGTTATTATGTGAGGATATTTCCTTTATCACCATGGGCCCCAATAGGCTCCCAAATATCACTTTGCAGATTCCACGAAAAGAGTGTTAGCAAACTGCTTCTTGAGGCAGAGGTTGTAACTCTGTGAGATGAACTCACAGATCAGAAAGAAGTTTCTCAGAAAGCTTCTTTCACGGTTTGAACGGATGAAATTTCCTTTATCAGCGTAGGCCTCAAATGGTCTAAAGAAGCCCTTCTCAGAATCCTCAAAGACAGTGTTAACGGACTGCTCCACGAAACATAAGTGTAACTCTGTGAGATGAATTCACACATCACCAAGAAGTTTCTAAGAAAGCTTCTTTCTAGTTTTCATCTGTGGATATTTCCTTTGTCACTGTAATGTTCATTGCGCTATGAAGTATCTAATTGCAGATTTCCAGAAAACTGTGCTAACAAACTGATCACTGAAGAGAAACGTGTAACTCTGTGGGTTGCATTCACACTTGGCAATGCAGTTTCTCAGAAAGCTTCTCTTTAGTTATTATGTGAGGATATTTCCTTTATCACCATGGGCCCCAATAGGCTCCCAAATATCACTTTGCAGATTCCACGAAAAGAGTGTTAGCAAACTGCTTCTTGAGGCAGAGGTTGTAACTCTGTGAGATGAACTCACAGATCAGAAAGAAGTTTCTCAGAAAGCTTCTTTCACGGTTTGAACGGATGAAATTTCCTTTATCAGCGTAGGCCTCAATATGATCCAAAGAAGCCCTTCTCAGATTCCTCAAAGACAGTGTTAATGGACTGCTCCACGAAACATAAGTGTAACTCTGTGAGATGAATTCACACATCACCAAGAAGTTTCTAAGAAAGCTTCTTTCTAGTTTTCATCTCTGGATATTTCCTTTGTCACTGTAATGTTCATTGCGCTATGAAGTATCTAATTGCAGATTTCCAGAAAACTGTGCTAACAAACTGATCACTGAAGAGAAACGTGTAACTCTGTGGGTTGCATTCACACTTGGCAATGCAGTTTCTCAGAAAGCTTCTCTTTAGTTATTATGTGAGGATATTTCCTTTATTACCATGGGCCCCAATAGGCTCCCAAATATCACTTTGCAGATTCCACGAAAAGAGTGTTAGCAAACTGCTTCTTGAGGCAGAGGTTGTAACTCTGTGAGATGAACTCACAGATCAGAAAGAAGTTTCTCAGAAAGCTTCTTTCACGTTTTGAACGGATGAAATTTCCTTTATCAGCGTAGGCCTCAATATGATCCAAAGAAGCCCTTCTCAGATTCCTCAAAGACAGTGTTAATGGACTGCTCCACGAAACATAAGTGTAACTCTGTGAGATGAATTCACACATCACCAAGAAGTTTCTAAGAAAGCTTCTTTCTAGTTTTCATCTGTGGATATTTCCTTTGTCACTGTAATGTTCATTGCGCTATGAAGTATCTAATTGCAGATTTCCAGAAAACTGTGCTAACAAACTGATCACTGAAGAGAAACGTGTAACTCTGTGAGTTGCATTCACACTTGGCAATGCAGTTTCTCAGAAAGCTTCTCTTTAGTTATTATGTGAGGATATTTCCTTTATCACCATGGGCCCCAATAGGCTCCCAAATATCACTTTGCAGATTCCACGAAAAGAGTGTTAGCAAACTGCTTCTTGAGGCAGAGGTTGTAACTCTGTGAGATGAACTCACAGATCAGAAAGAAGTTTCTCAGAAAGCTTCTTTCTCATTTTTATTGGAAGATGTTTCCATTGGCCCCATTGTTTTCAAAGGGATCGGGAATATCTGTTCTCAGATTCCACACAAATAGGCCTAGGCCACGGCCCCACGAAATACCGCTGCAACTTAGTGAGTTGAATTCACACATCACATAGCGTTTCTCAGAAAGCTTCTTTCTTTAGTAAGACGAGGTTATTTGTGGTCTTGGAGCGCCACCGTGTGTCCTATTGCAGATTCTGCGAAAATTCTGCTAGCGAGTTTCTCAGTGGAAACAATGATGGACATCTGTGGGCTGAATTCACCCACAACAAAGAAGTTTTTGAGAAGCCTTCTCTGCAGGTTTCTCTGAGGATAGTTCCTTATTCAGCATGCGATTCAACGATATCCAAGACATCACATCTGAGATTCCTCAAAATGAGTGCTAGGAAACTCCCCCGAGAACGGGTGATAGAACACTGTGAAATGAATTCACATATCACAAAGCAGTTTCTCACAAAGCTTGGTTCCGCTTTCTCTTGAAGGATATTTCCTTTCTCCTTCTATTCTTCAAAGCTATCTGAAATATCACTTCTCAGAATCCACGGAAACAGTCCAAAGAAACGGCTCCAAAGAACACTGGCGTAAGTCTGTGAGTTGCATTCACACATGGCAATGCAGTTTCTCAGAAAGCTTCTCTTTAGTTATTATGTGAGGATATTTCCTTTATTACCATGGGCCCCAATAGGCTCCCAAATATCACTTTGCAGATTCCACGAAAAGAGTGTTAGCAAACTGCTTCTTGAGGCAGAGGTTGTAACTCTGTGAGATGAACTCACAGATCAGAAAGAAGTTTCTCAGAAAGCTTCTTTCACGTTTTGAACGGATGAAATTTCCTTTATCAGCGTAGGCCTCAATGTGATCCAAAGAAGCCCTTCTCAGATTCCTCAAAGACAGTGTTAATGGACTGCTCCACGAAACATAAGTGTAACTCTGTGAGATGAATTCACACATCACCAAGAAGTTTCTAAGAAAGCTTCTTTCTAGTTTTCATCTGTGGATATTTCATTTGTCACTGTTATGTTCATTGCGCTATGAAGTATCTAATTGCAGATTTCCAGAAAACTGTGCTAACAAACTGATCACTGAAGAGAAACGTGTAACTCTGTGAGTTGCATTCACACATGGCAATGCAGTTTCTCAGAAAGCTTCTCTTTAGTTATTATGTGAGGATATTTCCTTTATCACCATGGGCCCCAATAGGCTCCCAAATATCACTTTGCAGATTCCACGAAAAGAGTGTTAGCAAACTGCTTCTTGAGGCAGAGGTTGTAACTCTGTGAGATGAACTCACAGATCAGAAAGAAGTTTCTCAGAAAGCTTCTTTCACGGTTTGAACGGATGAAATTTCCTTTATCAGCGTAGGCCTCAAAGTGGTCTAAAGAAGCCCTTCTCAGATTCCTCAAAGACAGTGTTAATGGACTGCTCCACGAAACATAAGTGTAACTCTGTGAGATGAATTCACACATCACCAAGAAGTTTCTAAGAAAGCTTCTTTCTAGTTTTCATCTCTGGATATTTCCTTTGTCACTGTAATGTTCATTGCGCTATGAAGTATCTAATTGCAGATTTCCAGAAAACTGTGCTAACAAACTGATCACTGAAGAGAAACGTGTAACTCTGTGAGTTGCATTCACACTTGGCAATGCAGTTTCTCAGAAAGCTTCTCTTTAGTTATTATGTGAGGATATTTCCTTTATCACCATGGGCCCCAATAGGCTCCCAAATATCACTTTGCAGATTCCACGAAAAGAGTGTTAGCAAACTGCTTCTTGAGGCAGAGGTTGTAACTCTGTGAGATGAACTCACAGATCAGAAAGAAGTTTCTCAGAAAGCTTCTTTCACGTTTTGAACGGATGAAATTTCCTTTATCAGCGTAGGCCTCAATATGATCCAAAGAAGCCCTTCTCAGATTCCTCAAAGACAGTGTTAATGGACTGCTCCACGAAACATAAGTGTAACTCTGTGAGATGAATTCACACATCACCAAGAAGTTTCTAAGAAAGCTTCTTTCTAGTTTTCATCTGTGGATATTTCCTTTGTCACTGTAATGTTCATTGCGCTATGAAGTATCTAATTGCAGATTTCCAGAAAACTGTGCTAACAAACTGATCACTGAAGAGAAACGTGTAACTCTGTGAGTTGCATTCACACTTGGCAATGCAGTTTCTCAGAAAGCTTCTCTTTAGTTATTATGTGAGGATATTTCCTTTATCACCATGGGCCCCAATAGGCTCCCAAATATCACTTTGCAGATTCCACGAAAAGAGTGTTAGCAAACTGCTTCTTGAGGCAGAGGTTGTAACTCTGTGAGATGAACTCACAGATCAGAAAGAAGTTTCTCAGAAAGCTTCTTTCACGGTTTGAACGGATGAAATTTCCTTTATCAGCGTAGGCCTCAAAGTGGATCTAAAGAAGCCCTTCTCAGAATTCCTCAAAGACAGTGTTAATGGACTGCTCCACGAAACATAAGTGTAACTCTGTGAGATGAATTCACACATCACCAAGAAGTTTCTAAGAAAGCTTCTTTCTAGTTTTCATCTGTGGATATTTCCTTTGTCACTGTAATGTTCATTGCGCTATGAAGTATCTAATTGCAGATTTCCAGAAAACTGTGCTAACAAACTGATCACTGAAGAGAAACGTGTAACTCTGTGAGTTGCATTCACACATTGGCAATGCAGTTTCTCAGAAAGCTTCTCTTTAGTTATTATGTGAGGATATTTCCTTTATCACCATGGGCCCCAATAGGCTCCCAAATATCACTTTGCAGATTCCACGAAAAGAGTGTTAGCAAACTGCTTCTTGAGGCAGAGGTTGTAACTCTGTGAGATGAACTCACAGATCAGAAAGAAGTTTCTCAGAAAGCTTCTTTCACGTTTTGAACGGATGAAATTTCCTTTATCAGCGTAGGCCTCAATGTGATCCAAAGAAGCCCTTCTCAGATTCCTCAAAGACAGTGTTAATGGACTGCTCCACGAAACATAAGTGTAACTCTGTGAGATGAATTCACACATCACCAAGAAGTTTCTAAGAAAGCTTCTTTCTAGTTTTCATCTCTGGATATTTCCTTTGTCACTGTAATGTTCATTGCGCTATGAAGTATCTAATTGCAGATTTCCAGAAAACTGTGCTAACAAACTGATCACTGAAGAGAAACGTGTAACTCTGTGAGTTGCATTCACACTTGGCAATGCAGTTTCTCAGAAAGCTTCTCTTTAGTTATTATGTGAGGATATTTCCTTTATCACCATGGGCCCCAATAGGCTCCCAAATATCACTTTGCAGATTCCACGAAAAGAGTGTTAGCAAACTGCTTCTTGAGGCAGAGGTTGTAACTCTGTGAGATGAACTCACAGATCAGAAAGAAGTTTCTCAGAAAGCTTCTTTCACGTTTTGAACGGATGAAATTTCCTTTATCAGCGTAGGCCTCAATATGATCCAAAGAAGCCCTTCTCAGATTCCTCAAAGACAGTGTTAATGGACTGCTCCACGAAACATAAGTGTAACTCTGTGAGATGAATTCACACATCACCAAGAAGTTTCTAAGAAAGCTTCTTTCTAGTTTTCATCTGTGGATATTTCCTTTGTCACTGTAATGTTCATTGCGCTATGAAGTATCTAATTGCAGATTTCCAGAAAACTGTGCTAACAAACTGATCACTGAAGAGAAACGTGTAACTCTGTGAGTTGCATTCACACATGGCAATGCAGTTTCTCAGAAAGCTTCTCTTTAGTTATTATGTGAGGATATTTCCTTATACCATGGGCCCCAATAGGCTCCAAATATCATTTGCAGATTCCATGAAAAGAGTGTTAGCAAACTGCTTCTTGAGGCAGAGGTTGTAACTCTGTGAGATGAACTCACAGATCAGAAAGAAGTTTCTCAGAAAGCTTCTTTCTCCTTTTTATTGGAAGATGTTTCCATTGGCCCCATTGTTTTCAAAGGGATCGGGAATATTGTTCTCAGATTCCCACAAATAGGCCTAGGCCACGGCCCACGAAATACCGCTGCAACTTAGTGAGTTGAATTCACACATCACATAGCGTTTCTCAGAAAGCTTCTTTCTTTAGTAAGACGAGGTTATTTGTGGTCTTGGAGCGCCACCGTGTGTCCTATTGCAGATTGCGAAAATTCTGCTAGCGAGTTTCTCAGTGGAAACAATGATGGACATCTGTGGGCTGAATTCACCCACAACAAGAAGTTTTTGAGAAGCCTTCTCTGCAGGTTTCTCTGAGGATAGTTCCTTATTCAGCATGCGATTCAACGATATCCAAGACATCACATGAGATTCCTCAAAATGAGTGCTAGGAAACTCCCCGAGAACGGTGAGGGTGATAGAACACTGTGAAATGAATTCACATATCACAAAGCAGTTTCTCACAAAGCTTGGTTCCGCTTTCTCTTGAAGGATATTTCCTTTCTCCTTCTATTCTTCAAAGCTATCTGAAATATCACTTCTCAGAATCCACGGAAACAGTCCAAAGAAACGGCTCCAAAGAACACTGGCGTAAGTCTGTGAGTTGCATTCACACATGGCAATGCAGTTTCTCAGAAAGCTTCTCTTTAGTTATTATGTGAGGATATTTCCTTTATTACCATGGGCCCCAATAGGCTCCCAAATATCACTTTGCAGATTCCACGAAAAGAGTGTTAGCAAACTGCTTCTTGAGGCAGAGGTTGTAACTCTGTGAGATGAACTCACAGATCAGAAAGAAGTTTCTCAGAAAGCTTCTTTCTCATTTTTATTGGAAGATGTTTCCATTGGCCCCATTGTTTTCAAAGGGATCGGGAATATCTGTTCTCAGATTCCACACAAATAGGCCTAGGCCACGGCCCCACGAAATACCGCTGCAACTTAGTGAGTTGAATTCACACATCACATAGCGTTTCTCAGAAAGCTTCTTTCTTTAGTAAGACGAGGTTATTTGTGGTCTTGGAGCGCCACCGTGTGTCCTATTGCAGATTCTGCGAAAATTCTGCTAGCGAGTTTCTCAGTGGAAACAATGATGGACATCTGTGGGCTGAATTCACCCACAACAAAGAAGTTTTTGAGAAGCCTTCTCTGCAGGTTTCTCTGAGGATAGTTCCTTATTCAGCATGCGATTCAACGATATCCAAGACATCACATCTGAGATTCCTCAAAATGAGTGCTAGGAAACTCCCCCGAGAACGGGTGATAGAACACATGTGAAATGAATTCACATATCACAAAGCAGTTTCTCACAAAGCTTGGTTCCGCTTTCTCTTGAAGGATATTTCCTTTCTCCTTCTATTCTTCAAAGCTATCTGAAATATCACTTCTCAGAATCCACGGAAACAGTCCAAAGAAACTGGCTCCAAAGAACACTGGCGTAAGTCTGTGAGTTGCATTCACACATGGCAATGCAGTTTCTCAGAAAGCTTCTCTTTAGTTATTATGTGAGGATATTTCCTTTATTACCATGGGCCCCAATAGGCTCCCAAATATCACTTTGCAGATTCCACGAAAAGAGTGTTAGCAAACTGCTTCTTGAGGCAGAGGTTGTAACTCTGTGAGATGAACTCACAGATCAGAAAGAAGTTTCTCAGAAAGCTTCTTTCACGGTTTGAACGGATGAAATTTCCTTTATCAGCGTAGGCCTCAAAGTGGTCTAAAGAAGCCCTTCTCAGAATCCTCAAAGACAGTGTTAACGGACTGCTCCACGAAACATAAGTGTAACTCTGTGAGATGAATTCACACATCACCAAGAAGTTTCTAAGAAAGCTTCTTTCTAGTTTTCATCTCTGGATATTTCATTTCTCACTGTAATGTTCATTGCGCTATGAAGTATCTAATTGCAGATTTCCAGAAAACTGTGCTAACAAACTGATCACTGAAGAGAAACGTGTAACTCTGTGAGTTGCATTCACACATGGCAATGCAGTTTCTCAGAAAGCTTCTCTTTAGTTATTATGTGAGGATATTTCCTTTATCACCATGGGCCCCAATAGGCTCCCAAATATCACTTTGCAGATTCCACGAAAAGAGTGTTAGCAAACTGCTTCTTGAGGCAGAGGTTGTAACTCTGTGAGATGAACTCACAGATCAGAAAGAAGTTTCTCAGAAAGCTTCTTTCACGTTTTGAACGGATGAAATTTCCTTTATCAGCGTAGGCCTCAATATGATCCAAAGAAGCCCTTCTCAGATTCCTCAAAGACAGTGTTAATGCACTGCTCCACGAAACATAAGTGTAACTCTGTGAGATGAATTCACACATCACCAAGAAGTTTCTAAGAAAGCTTCTTTCTAGTTTTCATCTGTGGATATTTCCTTTGTCACTGTAATGTTCATTGCGCTATGAAGTATCTAATTGCAGATTTCCAGAAAACTGTGCTAACAAACTGATCACTGAAGAGAAACGTGTAACTCTGTGAGTTGCATTCACACTTGGCAATGCAGTTTCTCAGAAAGCTTCTCTTTAGTTATTATGTGAGGATATTTCCTTTATCACCATGGGCCCCAATAGGCTCCCAAATATCACTTTGCAGATTCCACGAAAAGAGTGTTAGCAAACTGCTTCTTGAGGCAGAGGTTGTAACTCTGTGAGATGAACTCACAGATCAGAAAGAAGTTTCTCAGAAAGCTTCTTTCACGGTTTGAACGGATGAAATTTCCTTTATCAGCGTAGGCCTCAAAGTGGATCTAAAGAAGCCCTTCTCAGAATCCTCAAAGACAGTGTTAACGGACTGCTCCACGAAACATAAGTGTAACTCTGTGAGATGAATTCACACATCACCAAGAAGTTTCTAAGAAAGCTTCTTTCTAGTTTTCATCTGTGGATATTTCCTTTGTCACTGTAATGTTCATTGCGCTATGAAGTATCTAATTGCAGATTTCCAGAAAACTGTGCTAACAAACTGATCACTGAAGAGAAACGTGTAACTCTGTGAGTTGCATTCACACATTGGCAATGCAGTTTCTCAGAAAGCTTCTCTTTAGTTATTATGTGAGGATATTTCCTTTATCACCATGGGCCCCAATAGGCTCCCAAATATCACTTTGCAGATTCCACGAAAAGAGTGTTAGCAAACTGCTTCTTGAGGCAGAGGTTGTAACTCTGTGAGATGAACTCACAGATCAGAAAGAAGTTTCTCAGAAAGCTTCTTTCACGTTTTGAACGGATGAAATTTCCTTTATCAGCGTAGGCCTCAATGTGATCCAAAGAAGCCCTTCTCAGATTCCTCAAAGACAGTGTTAATGGACTGCTCCACGAAACATAAGTGTAACTCTGTGAGATGAATTCACACATCACCAAGAAGTTTCTAAGAAAGCTTCTTTCTAGTTTTCATCTCTGGATATTTCCTTTGTCACTGTAATGTTCATTGCGCTATGAAGTATCTAATTGCAGATTTCCAGAAAACTGTGCTAACAAACTGATCACTGAAGAGAAACGTGTAACTCTGTGGGTTGCATTCACACTTGGCAATGCAGTTTCTCAGAAAGCTTCTCTTTAGTTATTATGTGAGGATATTTCCTTTATCACCATGGGCCCCAATAGGCTCCCAAATATCACTTTGCAGATTCCACGAAAAGAGTGTTAGCAAACTGCTTCTTGAGGCAGAGGTTGTAACTCTGTGAGATGAACTCACAGATCAGAAAGAAGTTTCTCAGAAAGCTTCTTTCACGTTTTGAACGGATGAAATTTCCTTTATCAGCGTAGGCCTCAATATGATCCAAAGAAGCCCTTCTCAGATTCCTCAAAGACAGTGTTAATGGACTGCTCCACGAAACATAAGTGTAACTCTGTGAGATGAATTCACACATCACCAAGAAGTTTCTAAGAAAGCTTCTTTCTAGTTTTCATCTGTGGATATTTCCTTTGTCACTGTAATGTTCATTGCGCTATGAAGTATCTAATTGCAGATTTCCAGAAAACTGTGCTAACAAACTGATCACTGAAGAGAAACGTGTAACTCTGTGAGTTGCATTCACACTTGGCAATGCAGTTTCTCAGAAAGCTTCTCTTTAGTTATTATGTGAGGATATTTCCTTTATCACCATGGGCCCCAATAGGCTCCCAAATATCACTTTGCAGATTCCACGAAAAGAGTGTTAGCAAACTGCTTCTTGAGGCAGAGGTTGTAACTCTGTGAGATGAACTCACAGATCAGAAAGAAGTTTCTCAGAAAGCTTCTTTCTCCTTTTTATTGGAAGATGTTTCCATTGGCCCCATTGTTTTCAAAGGGATCGGGAATATCTGTTCTCAGATTCCACACAAATAGGCCTAGGCCACGGCCCCACGAAATACCGCTGCAACTTAGTGAGTTGAATTCACACATCACATAGCGTTTCTCAGAAGCTTCTTTCTTTAGTAAGACGAGGTTATTGTGGTCTTGGAGCGCCACCGTGTGTCCTATTGCAGATTCTGCGAAAATTCTGCTAGCGAGTTTCTCAGTGGAAACAATGATGGACATCTGTGGGCTGAATTCACCCACAACAAAGAAGTTTTTGAGAAGCCTTCTCTGCAGGTTTCTCTGAGGATAGTTCCTTATTCAGCATGCGATTCAACGATATCCAAGACATCACATCTGAGATTCCTCAAAATGAGTGCTAGGAAACTCCCCCGAGAACGGGTGATAGAACACTGTGAAATGAATTCACATATCACAAAGCAGTTTCTCACAAAGCTTGGTTCCGCTTTCTCTTGAAGGATATTTCCTTTCTCCTTCTATTCTTCAAAGCTATCTGAAATATCATTCTCAGAATCCACGGAAACAGTCCAAAGAAACGGCTCCAAAGAACACTGGCGTAAGTCTGTGAGTTGCATTCACACATGGCAATGCAGTTTCTCAGAAAGCTTCTCTTTAGTTATTATGTGAGGATATTTCCTTTATACCATGGGCCCCAATAGGCTCCCAAATATCACTTTGCAGATTCCACGAAAAGAGTGTTAGCAAACTGCTTCTTGAGGCAGAGGTTGTAACTCTGTGAGATGAACTCACAGATCAGAAAGAAGTTTCTCAGAAAGCTTCTTTCTCATTTTTATTGGAAGATGTTTCCATTGGCCCCATTGTTTCAAAGGGATCGGGAATATCTGTTCTCAGATTCCACACAAATAGGCCTAGGCCACGGCCCCACGAAATACGCTGCAACTTAGTGAGTTGAATTCACACATCACATAGCGTTTCTCAGAAAACTTCTTTCTTTAGTAAGACGAGGTTATTTGTGGTCTTGGAGCGCCACCGTGGTCCTATTGCAGATTCTGCGAAAATTCTGCTAGCGAGTTTCTCAGTGGAAACAATGATGGACATCTGTGGGCTGAATTCACCCACAACAAAGAAGTTTTTGAGAAGCCTTCTCTGCAGGTTTCTCTGAGGATAGTTCCTTATTCAGCATGCGATTCAACGATATCCAAGACATCACATCTGAGATTCCTCAAAATGAGTGCTAGGAAACTCCCCCGAGAACGGGTGATAGAACACATGTGAAATGAATTCACATATCACAAAGCAGTTTCTCACAAAGCTTGGTTCCGCTTTCTCTTGAAGGATATTTCCTTTCTCCTTCTATTCTTCAAAGCTATCTGAAATATCACTTCTCAGAATCCACGGAAACAGTCCAAAGAAATGGCTCCAAAGAACACTGGCGTAAGTCTGTGAGTTGCATTCACACATGGCAATGCAGTTTCTCAGAAAGCTTCTCTTTAGTTATTATGTGAGGATATTTCCTTTATTACCATGGGCCCCAATAGGCTCCCAAATATCACTTTGCAGATTCCACGAAAAGAGTGTTAGCAAACTGCTTCTTGAGGCAGAGGTTGTAACTCTGTGAGATGAACTCACAGATCAGAAAGAAGTTTCTCAGAAAGCTTCTTTCACGGTTTGAACGGATGAAATTTCCTTTATCAGCGTAGGCCTCAAAGTGGTCTAAAGAAGCCCTTCTCAGAATCCTCAAAGACAGTGTTAACGGACTGCTCCACGAAACATAAGTGTAACTCTGTGAGATGAATTCACACATCACCAAGAAGTTTCTAAGAAAGCTTCTTTCTAGTTTTCATCTCTGGATATTTCATTTGTCACTGTAATGTTCATTGCGCTATGAAGTATCTAATTGCAGATTTCCAGAAAACTGTGCTAACAAACTGATCACTGAAGAGAAACGTGTAACTCTGTGAGTTGCATTCACACATGGCAATGCAGTTTCTCAGAAAGCTTCTCTTTAGTTATTATGTGAGGATATTTCCTTTATCACCATGGGCCCCAATAGGCTCCCAAATATCACTTTGCAGATTCCACGAAAAGAGTGTTAGCAAACTGCTTCTTGAGGCAGAGGTTGTAACTCTGTGAGATGAACTCACAGATCAGAAAGAAGTTTCTCAGAAAGCTTCTTTCACGTTTTGAACGGATGAAATTTCCTTTATCAGCGTAGGCCTCAATATGATCCAAAGAAGCCCTTCTCAGATTCCTCAAAGACAGTGTTAATGGACTGCTCCACGAAACATAAGTGTAACTCTGTGAGATGAATTCACACATCACCAAGAAGTTTCTAAGAAAGCTTCTTTCTAGTTTTCATCTGTGGATATTTCATTTGTCACTGTTATGTTCATTGCGCTATGAAGTATCTAATTGCAGATTTCCAGAAAACTGTGCTAACAAACTGATCACTGAAGAGAAACGTGTAACTCTGTGAGTTGCATTCACACATGGCAATGCAGTTTCTCAGAAAGCTTCTCTTTAGTTATTATGTGAGGATATTTCCTTTATCACCATGGGCCCCAATAGGCTCCCAAATATCACTTTGCAGATTCCACGAAAAGAGTGTTAGCAAACTGCTTCTTGAGGCAGAGGTTGTAACTCTGTGAGATGAACTCACAGATCAGAAAGAAGTTTCTCAGAAAGCTTCTTTCACGGTTTGAACGGATGAAATTTCCTTTATCAGCGTAGGCCTCAATATGATCTAAAGAAGCCCTTCTCAGATTCCTCAAAGACAGTGTTAATGGACTGCTCCACGAAACATAAGTGTAACTCTGTGAGATGAATTCACACATCACCAAGAAGTTTCTAAGATAGCTTCTTTCTAGTTTTCATCTGTGGATATTTCCTTTGTCACTGTAATGTTCATTGCGCTATGAAGTATCTAATTGCAGATTTCCAGAAAACTGTGCTAACAAACTGATCACTGAAGAGAAACGTGTAACTCTGTGAGTTGCATTCACACTTGGCAATGCAGTTTCTCAGAAAGCTTCTCTTTAGTTATTATGTGAGGATATTTCCTTTATCACCATGGGCCCCAATAGGCTCCCAAATATCACTTTGCAGATTCCACGAAAAGAGTGTTAGCAAACTGCTTCTTGAGGCAGAGGTTGTAACTCTGTGAGATGAACTCACAGATCAGAAAGAAGTTTCTCAGAAAGCTTCTTTCACGTTTTGAACGGATGAAATTTCCTTTATCAGCGTAGGCCTCAATAGTGATCCAAAGAAGCCCTTCTCAGATTCCTCAAAGACAGTGTTAATGGACTGCTCCACGAAACATAAGTGTAACTCTGTGAGATGAATTCACACATCACCAAGAAGTTTCTAAGAAAGCTTCTTTCTAGTTTTCATCTCTGGATATTTCCTTTGTCACTGTAATGTTCATTGCGCTATGAAGTATCTAATTGCAGATTTCCAGAAAACTGTGCTAACAAACTGATCACTGAAGAGAAACGTGTAACTCTGTGGGTTGCATTCACACTTGGCAATGCAGTTTCTCAGAAAGCTTCTCTTTAGTTATTATGTGAGGATATTTCCTTTATCACCATGGGCCCCAATAGGCTCCCAAATATCACTTTGCAGATTCCACGAAAAGAGTGTTAGCAAACTGCTTCTTGAGGCAGAGGTTGTAACTCTGTGAGATGAACTCACAGATCAGAAAGAAGTTTCTCAGAAAGCTTCTTTCACGTTTTGAACGGATGAAATTTCCTTTATCAGCGTAGGCCTCAATATGATCCAAAGAAGCCCTTCTCAGATTCCTCAAAGACAGTGTTAATGGACTGCTCCACGAAACATAAGTGTAACTCTGTGAGATGAATTCACACATCACCAAGAAGTTTCTAAGAAAGCTTCTTTCTAGTTTTCATCTGTGGATATTTCCTTTGTCACTGTAATGTTCATTGCGCTATGAAGTATCTAATTGCAGATTTCCAGAAAACTGTGCTAACAAACTGATCACTGAAGAGAAACGTGTAACTCTGTGAGTTGCATTCACACTTGGCAATGCAGTTTCTCAGAAAGCTTCTCTTTAGTTATTATGTGAGGATATTTCCTTTATCACCATGGGCCCCAATAGGCTCCCAAATATCACTTTGCAGATTCCACGAAAAGAGTGTTAGCAAACTGCTTCTTGAGGCAGAGGTTGTAACTCTGTGAGATGAACTCACAGATCAGAAAGAAGTTTCTCAGAAAGCTTCTTTCTCATTTTTATTGGAAGATGTTTCCATTGGCCCCATTGTTTTCAAAGGGATCGGGAATATCTGTTCTCAGATTCCACACAAATAGGCCTAGGCCACGGCCCCACGAAATACCGCTGCAACTTAGTGAGTTGAATTCACACATCACATAGCGTTTCTCAGAAAGCTTCTTTCTTTAGTAAGACGAGGTTATTTGTGGTCTTGGAGCGCCACCGTGTGTCCTATTGCAGATTCTGCGAAAATTCTGCTAGCGAGTTTCTCAGTGGAAACAATGATGGACATCTGTGGGCTGAATTCACCCACAACAAAGAAGTTTTTGAGAAGCCTTCTCTGCAGGTTTCTCTGAGGATAGTTCCTTATTCAGCATGCGATTCAACGATATCCAAGACATCACATCTGAGATTCCTCAAAATGAGTGCTAGGAAACTCCCCCGAGAACGGGTGATAGAACACTGTGAAATGAATTCACATATCACAAAGCAGTTTCTCACAAAGCTTGGTTCCGCTTTCTCTTGAAGGATATTTCCTTTCTCCTTCTATTCTTCAAAGCTATCTGAAATATCACTTCTCAGAATCCACGGAAACAGTCCAAAGAAACGGCTCCAAAGAACACTGGCGTAAGTCTGTGAGTTGCATTCACACATGGCAATGCAGTTTCTCAGAAAGCTTCTCTTTAGTTATTATGTGAGGATATTTCCTTTATTACCATGGGCCCCAATAGGCTCCCAAATATCACTTTGCAGATTCCACGAAAAGAGTGTTAGCAAACTGCTTCTTGAGGCAGAGGTTGTAACTCTGTGAGATGAACTCACAGATCAGAAAGAAGTTTCTCAGAAAGCTTCTTTCACGTTTTGAACGGATGAAATTTCCTTTATCAGCGTAGGCCTCAATGTGATCCAAAGAAGCCCTTCTCAGATTCCTCAAAGACAGTGTTAATGGACTGCTCCACGAAACATAAGTGTAACTCTGTGAGATGAATTCACACATCACCAAGAAGTTTCTAAGAAAGCTTCTTTCTAGTTTTCATCTGTGGATATTTCCTTTGTCACTGTAATGTTCATTGCGCTATGAAGTATCTAATTGCAGATTTCCAGAAAACTGTGCTAACAAACTGATCACTGAAGAGAAACGTGTAACTCTGTGAGTTGCATTCACACATGGCAATGCAGTTTCTCAGAAAGCTTCTCTTTAGTTATTATGTGAGGATATTTCCTTTATCACCATGGGCCCCAATAGGCTCCCAAATATCACTTTGCAGATTCCACGAAAAGAGTGTTAGCAAACTGCTTCTTGAGGCAGAGGTTGTAACTCTGTGAGATGAACTCACAGATCAGAAAGAAGTTTCTCAGAAAGCTTCTTTCACGTTTTGAACGGATGAAATTTCCTTTATCAGCGTAGGCCTCAATAGTGATCCAAAGAAGCCCTTCTCAGATTCCTCAAAGACAGTGTTAATGGACTGCTCCACGAAACATAAGTGTAACTCTGTGAGATGAATTCACACATCACCAAGAAGTTTCTAAGAAAGCTTCTTTCTAGTTTTCATCTCTGGATATTTCCTTTGTCACTGTAATGTTCATTGCGCTATGAAGTATCTAATTGCAGATTTCCAGAAAACTGTGCTAACAAACTGATCACTGAAGAGAAACGTGTAACTCTGTGGGTTGCATTCACACTTGGCAATGCAGTTTCTCAGAAAGCTTCTCTTTAGTTATTATGTGAGGATATTTCCTTTATCACCATGGGCCCCAATAGGCTCCCAAATATCACTTTGCAGATTCCACGAAAAGAGTGTTAGCAAACTGCTTCTTGAGGCAGAGGTTGTAACTCTGTGAGATGAACTCACAGATCAGAAAGAAGTTTCTCAGAAAGCTTCTTTCACGTTTTGAACGGATGAAATTTCCTTTATCAGCGTAGGCCTCAATATGATCCAAAGAAGCCCTTCTCAGATTCCTCAAAGACAGTGTTAATGGACTGCTCCACGAAACATAAGTGTAACTCTGTGAGATGAATTCACACATCACCAAGAAGTTTCTAAGAAAGCTTCTTTCTAGTTTTCATCTCTGGATATTTCCTTTGTCACTGTAATGTTCATTGCGCTATGAAGTATCTAATTGCAGATTTCCAGAAAACTGTGCTAACAAACTGATCACTGAAGAGAAACGTGTAACTCTGTGAGTTGCATTCACACTTGGCAATGCAGTTTCTCAGAAAGCTTCTCTTTAGTTATTATGTGAGGATATTTCCTTTATCACCATGGGCCCCAATAGGCTCCCAAATATCACTTTGCAGATTCCACGAAAAGAGTGTTAGCAAACTGCTTCTTGAGGCAGAGGTTGTAACTCTGTGAGATGAACTCACAGATCAGAAAGAAGTTTCTCAGAAAGCTTCTTTCACGTTTTGAACGGATGAAATTTCCTTTATCAGCGTAGGCCTCAATAGTGATCCAAAGAAGCCCTTCTCAGATTCCTCAAAGACAGTGTTAATGGACTGCTCCACGAAACATAAGTGTAACTCTGTGAGATGAATTCACACATCACCAAGAAGTTTCTAAGAAAGCTTCTTTCTAGTTTTCATCTGTGGATATTTCCTTTGTCACTGTAATGTTCATTGCGCTATGAAGTATCTAATTGCAGATTTCCAGAAAACTGTGCTAACAAACTGATCACTGAAGAGAAACGTGTAACTCTGTGAGTTGCATTCACACATGGCAATGCAGTTTCTCAGAAAGCTTCTCTTTAGTTATTATGTGAGGATATTTCCTTTATCACCATGGGCCCCAATAGGCTCCCAAATATCACTTTGCAGATTCCACGAAAAGAGTGTTAGCAAACTGCTTCTTGAGGCAGAGGTTGTAACTCTGTGAGATGAACTCACAGATCAGAAAGAAGTTTCTCAGAAAGCTTCTTTCACGTTTTGAACGGATGAAATTTCCTTTATCAGCGTAGGCCTCAATAGTGATCCAAAGAAGCCCTTCTCAGATTCCTCAAAGACAGTGTTAATGGACTGCTCCACGAAACATAAGTGTAACTCTGTGAGATGAATTCACACATCACCAAGAAGTTTCTAAGAAAGCTTCTTTCTAGTTTTCATCTCTGGATATTTCCTTTGTCACTGTAATGTTCATTGCGCTATGAAGTATCTAATTGCAGATTTCCAGAAAACTGTGCTAACAAACTGATCACTGAAGAGAAACGTGTAACTCTGTGAGTTGCATTCACACATTGGCAATGCAGTTTCTCAGAAAGCTTCTCTTTAGTTATTATGTGAGGATATTTCCTTTATCACCATGGGCCCCAATAGGCTCCCAAATATCACTTTGCAGATTCCACGAAAAGAGTGTTAGCAAACTGCTTCTTGAGGCAGAGGTTGTAACTCTGTGAGATGAACTCACAGATCAGAAAGAAGTTTCTCAGAAAGCTTCTTTCACGGTTTGAACGGATGAAATTTCCTTTATCAGCGTAGGCCTCAATAGTGATCCAAAGAAGCCCTTCTCAGATTCCTCAAAGACAGTGTTAATGGACTGCTCCACGAAACATAAGTGTAACTCTGTGAGATGAATTCACACATCACCAAGAAGTTTCTAAGAAAGCTTCTTTCTAGTTTTCATCTCTGGATATTTCCTTTGTCACTGTAATGTTCATTGCGCTATGAAGTATCTAATTGCAGATTTCCAGAAAACTGTGCTAACAAACTGATCACTGAAGAGAAACGTGTAACTCTGTGGGTTGCATTCACACTTGGCAATGCAGTTTCTCAGAAAGCTTCTCTTTAGTTATTATGTGAGGATATTTCCTTTATCACCATGGGCCCCAATAGGCTCCCAAATATCACTTTGCAGATTCCACGAAAAGAGTGTTAGCAAACTGCTTCTTGAGGCAGAGGTTGTAACTCTGTGAGATGAACTCACAGATCAGAAAGAAGTTTCTCAGAAAGCTTCTTTCACGTTTTGAACGGATGAAATTTCCTTTATCAGCGTAGGCCTCAATATGATCCAAAGAAGCCCTTCTCAGATTCCTCAAAGACAGTGTTAATGGACTGCTCCACGAAACATAAGTGTAACTCTGTGAGATGAATTCACACATCACCAAGAAGTTTCTAAGAAAGCTTCTTTCTAGTTTTCATCTGTGGATATTTCCTTTGTCACTGTAATGTTCATTGCGCTATGAAGTATCTAATTGCAGATTTCCAGAAAACTGTGCTAACAAACTGATCACTGAAGAGAAACGTGTAACTCTGTGAGTTGCATTCACACTTGGCAATGCAGTTTCTCAGAAAGCTTCTCTTTAGTTATTATGTGAGGATATTTCCTTTATCACCATGGGCCCCAATAGGCTCCCAAATATCACTTTGCAGATTCCACGAAAAGAGTGTTAGCAAACTGCTTCTTGAGGCAGAGGTTGTAACTCTGTGAGATGAACTCACAGATCAGAAAGAAGTTTCTCAGAAAGCTTCTTTCTCATTTTATTGGAAGATGTTTCCATTGGCCCCATTGTTTTCAAAGGGATCGGGAATATCTGTTCTCAGATTCCACACAAATAGGCCTAGGCCACGGCCCCACGAAATACCGCTGCAACTTAGTGAGTTGAATTCACACATCACATAGCGTTTCTCAGAAAGCTTCTTTCTTTAGTAAGACGAGGTTATTTGTGGTCTTGGAGCGCCACCGTGTGTCCTATTGCAGATTCTGCGAAAATTCTGCTAGCGAGTTTCTCAGTGGAAACAATGATGGACATCTGTGGGCTGAATTCACCCACAACAAAGAAGTTTTTGAGAAGCCTTCTCTGCAGGTTTCTCTGAGGATAGTTCCTTATTCAGCATGCGATTCAACGATATCCAAGACATCACATCTGAGATTCCTCAAAATGAGTGCTAGGAAACTCCCCCGAGAACGGGTGATAGAACACTGTGAAATGAATTCACATATCACAAAGCAGTTTCTCACAAAGCTTGGTTCCGCTTTCTCTTGAAGGATATTTCCTTTCTCCTTCTATTCTTCAAAGCTATCTGAAATATCACTTCTCAGAATCCACGGAAACAGTCCAAAGAAACGGCTCCAAAGAACACTGGCGTAAGTCTGTGAGTTGCATTCACACATGGCAATGCAGTTTCTCAGAAAGCTTCTCTTTAGTTATTATGTGAGGATATTTCCTTTATTACCATGGGCCCCAATAGGCTCCCAAATATCACTTTGCAGATTCCACGAAAAGAGTGTTAGGAAACTGCTTCTTGAGGCAGAAGTTGTAACTCTGTGAGATGAACTCACAGATCAGAAAGAAGTTTCTGAGAAAGCTTCCTTCACGTTTTGAACGGATGAAATTTCCTTTATCAGCGTAGGCCTCAATGTGATCCAAAGAAGCCCTTCTCAGATTCCTCAAAGACAGTGTTAATGGACTGCTCCACGAAACATAAGTGTAACTCTGTGAGATGAATTCACACATCACCAAGAAGTTTCTAAGAAAGCTTCTTTCTAGTTTTCATCTGTGGATATTTCATTTGTCACTGTTATGTTCATTGCGCTATGAAGTATCTAATTGCAGATTTCCAGAAAACTGTGCTAACAAACTGATCACTGAAGAGAAACGTGTAACTCTGTGAGTTGCATTCACACATGGCAATGCAGTTTCTCAGAAAGCTTCTCTTTAGTTATTATGTGAGGATATTTCCTTTATCACCATGGGCCCCAATAGGCTCCCAAATATCACTTTGCAGATTCCACGAAAAGAGTGTTAGCAAACTGCTTCTTGAGGCAGAGGTTGTAACTCTGTGAGATGAACTCACAGATCAGAAAGAAGTTTCTCAGAAAGCTTCTTTCACGTTTTGAACGGATGAAATTTCCTTTATCAGCGTAGGCCTCAATAGTGATCCAAAGAAGCCCTTCTCAGATTCCTCAAAGACAGTGTTAATGGACTGCTCCACGAAACATAAGTGTAACTCTGTGAGATGAATTCACACATCACCAAGAAGTTTCTAAGAAAGCTTCTTTCTAGTTTTCATCTGTGGATATTTCCTTTGTCACTGTAATGTTCATTGCGCTATGAAGTATCTAATTGCAGATTTCCAGAAAACTGTGCTAACAAACTGATCACTGAAGAGAAACGTGTAACTCTGTGAGTTGCATTCACACTTGGCAATGCAGTTTCTCAGAAAGCTTCTCTTTAGTTATTATGTGAGGATATTTCCTTTATCACCATGGGCCCCAATAGGCTCCCAAATATCACTTTGCAGATTCCACGAAAAGAGTGTTAGCAAACTGCTTCTTGAGGCAGAGGTTGTAACTCTGTGAGATGAACTCACAGATCAGAAAGAAGTTTCTCAGAAAGCTTCTTTCACGTTTATTGAACGATGAATTTCCTTATCAGCATTAGTTCTCAATAGGATCGAAAGAAGCCCTTCTCAGATTCCACACAAATAGGCCTAGGCCACGGCCCCACGAAATACCGCTGCAACTTAGTGAGTTGAATTCACACATCACATAGCGTTTCTCAGAAAACTTCTTCTTTAGTAAGACGAGGTTATTTGTGGTCTTGGAGCGCCACCGTGTGTCCTATTGCAGATTCTGCGAAAATTCTGCTAGCGAGTTTCTCAGTGGAAACAATGATGGACATCTGTGGGCTGAATTCACCCACAACAAAGAAGTTTTTGAGAAGCCTTCTCTGCAGGTTTCTCTGAGGATAGTTCCTTATTCAGCATGCGATTCAACGATATCCAAGACATCACATCTGAGATTCCTCAAAATGAGTGCTAGGAAACTCCCCGAGAACGGGTGATAGAACACAGTGAAATGAATTCACATATCACAAAGCAGTTTCTCACAAAGCTTGGTTCCGCTTTCTCTTGAAGGATATTTCCTTTCTCCTTCTATTCTTCAAAGCTATCTGAAATATCACTTCTCAGAATCCACGGAAACAGTCCAAAGAAACGGCTCCAAAGAACACTGGCGTAAGTCTGTGAGTTGCATTCACACATGGCAATGCAGTTTCTCAGAAAGCTTCTCTTTAGTTATTATGTGAGGATATTTCCTTTATTACCATGGGCCCCAATAGGCTCCCAAATATCACTTTGCAGATTCCACGAAAAGAGTGTTAGCAAACTGCTTCTTGAGGCAGAGGTTGTAACTCTGTGAGATGAACTCACAGATCAGAAAGAAGTTTCTCAGAAAGCTTCTTTCACGGTTTGAACGGATGAAATTTCCTTTATCAGCGTAGGCCTCAATAGTGATCCAAAGAAGCCCTTCTCAGATTCCTCAAAGACAGTGTTAATGGACTGCTCCACGAAACATAAGTGTAACTCTGTGAGATGAATTCACACATCACCAAGAAGTTTCTAAGAAAGCTTCTTTCTAGTTTTCATCTCTGGATATTTCATTTGTCACTGTAATGTTCATTGCGCTATGAAGTATCTAATTGCAGATTTCCAGAAAACTGTGCTAACAAACTGATCACTGAAGAGAAACGTGTAACTCTGTGAGTTGCATTCACACATGGCAATGCAGTTTCTCAGAAAGCTTCTCTTTAGTTATTATGTGAGGATATTTCCTTTATCACCATGGGCCCCAATAGGCTCCCAAATATCACTTTGCAGATTCCACGAAAAGAGTGTTAGCAAACTGCTTCTTGAGGCAGAGGTTGTAACTCTGTGAGATGAACTCACAGATCAGAAAGAAGTTTCTCAGAAAGCTTCTTTCACGTTTTGAACGGATGAAATTTCCTTTATCAGCGTAGGCCTCAATATGATCCAAAGAAGCCCTTCTCAGATTCCTCAAAGACAGTGTTAATGGACTGCTCCACGAAACATAAGTGTAACTCTGTGAGATGAATTCACACATCACCAAGAAGTTTCTAAGAAAGCTTCTTTCTAGTTTTCATCTGTGGATATTTCCTTTGTCACTGTAATGTTCATTGCGCTATGAAGTATCTAATTGCAGATTTCCAGAAAACTGTGCTAACAAACTGATCACTGAAGAGAAACGTGTAACTCTGTGAGTTGCATTCACACATGGCAATGCAGTTTCTCAGAAAGCTTCTCTTTAGTTATTATGTGAGGATATTTCCTTTATCACCATGGGCCCCAATAGGCTCCCAAATATCACTTTGCAGATTCCACGAAAAGAGTGTTAGCAAACTGCTTCTTGAGGCAGAGGTTGTAACTCTGTGAGATGAACTCACAGATCAGAAAGAAGTTTCTCAGAAAGCTTCTTTCACGGTTTGAACGGATGAAATTTCCTTTATCAGCGTAGGCCTCAATAGTGATCCAAAGAAGCCCTTCTCAGATTCCTCAAAGACAGTGTTAATGGACTGCTCCACGAAACATAAGTGTAACTCTGTGAGATGAATTCACACATCACCAAGAAGTTTCTAAGAAAGCTTCTTTCTAGTTTTCATCTGTGGATATTTCCTTTGTCACTGTAATGTTCATTGCGCTATGAAGTATCTAATTGCAGATTTCCAGAAAACTGTGCTAACAAACTGATCACTGAAGAGAAACGTGTAACTCTGTGAGTTGCATTCACACTTGGCAATGCAGTTTCTCAGAAAGCTTCTCTTTAGTTATTATGTGAGGATATTTCCTTTATCACCATGGGCCCCAATAGGCTCCCAAATATCACTTTGCAGATTCCACGAAAAGAGTGTTAGCAAACTGCTTCTTGAGGCAGAGGTTGTAACTCTGTGAGATGAACTCACAGATCAGAAAGAAGTTTCTCAGAAAGCTTCTTTCACGGTTTGAACGGATGAAATTTCCTTTATCAGCGTAGGCCTCAATATGATCCAAAGAAGCCCTTCTCAGATTCCTCAAAGACAGTGTTAATGGACTGCTCCACGAAACATAAGTGTAACTCTGTGAGATGAATTCACACATCACCAAGAAGTTTCTAAGAAAGCTTCTTTCTAGTTTTCATCTCTGGATATTTCCTTTGTCACTGTAATGTTCATTGCGCTATGAAGTATCTAATTGCAGATTTCCAGAAAACTGTGCTAACAAACTGATCACTGAAGAGAAACGTGTAACTCTGTGGGTTGCATTCACACTTGGCAATGCAGTTTCTCAGAAAGCTTCTCTTTAGTTATTATGTGAGGATATTTCCTTTATTACCATGGGCCCCAATAGGCTCCCAAATATCACTTTGCAGATTCCACGAAAAGAGTGTTAGCAAACTGCTTCTTGAGGCAGAGGTTGTAACTCTGTGAGATGAACTCACAGATCAGAAAGAAGTTTCTCAGAAAGCTTCTTTCACGTTTTGAACGGATGAAATTTCCTTTATCAGCGTAGGCCTCAATATGATCCAAAGAAGCCCTTCTCAGATTCCTCAAAGACAGTGTTAATGGACTGCTCCACGAAACATAAGTGTAACTCTGTGAGATGAATTCACACATCACCAAGAAGTTTCTAAGAAAGCTTCTTTCTAGTTTTCATCTGTGGATATTTCCTTTGTCACTGTAATGTTCATTGCGCTATGAAGTATCTAATTGCAGATTTCCAGAAAACTGTGCTAACAAACTGATCACTGAAGAGAAACGTGTAACTCTGTGAGTTGCATTCACACTTGGCAATGCAGTTTCTCAGAAAGCTTCTCTTTAGTTATTATGTGAGGATATTTCCTTTATCACCATGGGCCCCAATAGGCTCCCAAATATCACTTTGCAGATTCCACGAAAAGAGTGTTAGCAAACTGCTTCTTGAGGCAGAGGTTGTAACTCTGTGAGATGAACTCACAGATCAGAAAGAAGTTTCTCAGAAAGCTTCTTTCTCATTTTTATTGGAAGATGTTTCCATTGGCCCCATTGTTTTCAAAGGGATCGGGAATATCTGTTCTCAGATTCCACACAAATAGGCCTAGGCCACGGCCCCACGAAATACCGCTGCAACTTAGTGAGTTGAATTCACACATCACATAGCGTTTCTCAGAAAGCTTCTTTCTTTAGTAAGACGAGGTTATTTGTGGTCTTGGAGCGCCACCGTGTGTCCTATTGCAGATTCTGCGAAAATTCTGCTAGCGAGTTTCTCAGTGGAAACAATGATGGACATCTGTGGGCTGAATTCACCCACAACAAAGAAGTTTTTGAGAAGCCTTCTCTGCAGGTTTCTCTGAGGATAGTTCCTTATTCAGCATGCGATTCAACGATATCCAAGACATCACATCTGAGATTCCTCAAAATGAGTGCTAGGAAACTCCCCCGAGAACGGGTGATAGAACACAGTGAAATGAATTCACATATCACAAAGCAGTTTCTCACAAAGCTTGGTTCCGCTTTCTCTTGAAGGATATTTCCTTTCTCCTTCTATTCTTCAAAGCTATCTGAAATATCACTTCTCAGAATCCACGGAAACAGTCCAAAGAAACGGCTCCAAAGAACACTGGCGTAAGTCTGTGAGTTGCATTCACACATGGCAATGCAGTTTCTCAGAAAGCTTCTCTTTAGTTATTATGTGAGGATATTTCCTTTATTACCATGGGCCCCAATAGGCTCCCAAATATCACTTTGCAGATTCCACGAAAAGAGTGTTAGCAAACTGCTTCTTGAGGCAGAGGTTGTAACTCTGTGAGATGAACTCACAGATCAGAAAGAAGTTTCTCAGAAAGCTTCTTTCACGTTTTGAACGGATGAAATTTCCTTTATCAGCGTAGGCCTCAATAGTGATCCAAAGAAGCCCTTCTCAGATTCCTCAAAGACAGTGTTAATGGACTGCTCCACGAAACATAAGTGTAACTCTGTGAGATGAATTCACACATCACCAAGAAGTTTCTAAGAAAGCTTCTTTCTAGTTTTCATCTGTGGATATTTCATTTGTCACTGTAATGTTCATTGCGCTATGAAGTATCTAATTGCAGATTTCCAGAAAACTGTGCTAACAAACTGATCACTGAAGAGAAACGTGTAACTCTGTGAGTTGCATTCACACATGGCAATGCAGTTTCTCAGAAAGCTTCTCTTTAGTTATTATGTGAGGATATTTCCTTTATCACCATGGGCCCCAATAGGCTCCCAAATATCACTTTGCAGATTCCACGAAAAGAGTGTTAGCAAACTGCTTCTTGAGGCAGAGGTTGTAACTCTGTGAGATGAACTCACAGATCAGAAAGAAGTTTCTCAGAAAGCTTCTTTCACGGTTTGAACGGATGAAATTTCCTTTATCAGCGTAGGCCTCAATAGTGATCCAAAGAAGCCCTTCTCAGATTCCTCAAAGACAGTGTTAATGGACTGCTCCACGAAACATAAGTGTAACTCTGTGAGATGAATTCACACATCACCAAGAAGTTTCTAAGAAAGCTTCTTTCTAGTTTTCATCTCTGGATATTTCCTTTGTCACTGTAATGTTCATTGCGCTATGAAGTATCTAATTGCAGATTTCCAGAAAACTGTGCTAACAAACTGATCACTGAAGAGAAACGTGTAACTCTGTGGGTTGCATTCACACTTGGCAATGCAGTTTCTCAGAAAGCTTCTCTTTAGTTATTATGTGAGGATATTTCCTTTATCACCATGGGCCCCAATAGGCTCCCAAATATCACTTTGCAGATTCCACGAAAAGAGTGTTAGCAAACTGCTTCTTGAGGCAGAGGTTGTAACTCTGTGAGATGAACTCACAGATCAGAAAGAAGTTTCTCAGAAAGCTTCTTTCACGTTTTGAACGGATGAAATTTCCTTTATCAGCGTAGGCCTCAATATGATCCAAAGAAGCCCTTCTCAGATTCCTCAAAGACAGTGTTAATGGACTGCTCCACGAAACATAAGTGTAACTCTGTGAGATGAATTCACACATCACCAAGAAGTTTCTAAGAAAGCTTCTTTCTAGTTTTCATCTCTGGATATTTCCTTTGTCACTGTAATGTTCATTGCGCTATGAAGTATCTAATTGCAGATTTCCAGAAAACTGTGCTAACAAACTGATCACTGAAGAGAAACGTGTAACTCTGTGAGTTGCATTCACACTTGGCAATGCAGTTTCTCAGAAAGCTTCTCTTTAGTTATTATGTGAGGATATTTCCTTATCACCATGGGCCCAATAGGCTCCCAAATATCACTTTGCAGATTCCACGAAAAGAGTGTTAGCAAACTGCTTCTTGAGGCAGAGGTTGTAACTCTGTGAGATGAACTCACAGATCAGAAAGAAGTTTCTCAGAAAGCTTCTTTCTCATTTTTATTGGAAGATGTTTCCATTGGCCCCATTGTTTTCAAAGGGATCGGGAATATCTGTTCTCAGATTCCACACAAATAGGCCTAGGCCACGGCCCCACGAAATACCGCTGCAACTTTGTGAGTTGAATTCACACATCACATAGCGTTTCTCAGAAAGCTTCTTTCTTTAGTAAGACGAGGTTATTTGTGGTCTTGGAGCGCCACCGTGTGTCCTATTGCAGATTCTGCGAAAATTCTGCTAGCGAGTTTCTCAGTGGAAACAATGATGGACATCTGTGGGCTGAATTCACCCACAACAAAGAATTTTTGAGAAGCCTTCTCTGCAGGTTTCTCTGAGGATAGTTCCTTATTCAGCATGCGATTCAACGATATCCAAGACATCACATCTGAGATTCCTCAAAATGAGTGCTAGGAAACTCCCCCGAGAACGGGTGATAGAACACTGTGAAATGAATTCACATATCACAAAGCAGTTTCTCACAAAGCTTGGTTCCGCTTTCTCTTGAAGGATATTTCCTTTCTCCTTCTATTCTTCAAAGCTATCTGAAATATCACTTCTCAGAATCCACGGAAACAGTCCAAAGAAACGGCTCCAAAGAACACTGGCGTAAGTCTGTGAGTTGCATTCACACATGGCAATGCAGTTTCTCAGAAAGCTTCTCTTTAGTTATTATGTGAGGATATTTCCTTTATCACCATGGGCCCCAATTGGCTCCCAAATATCACTTTGCAGATTCCACGAAAAGAGTGTTAGCAAACTGCTTCTTGAGGCAGAGGTTGTAACTCTGTGAGATGAACTCACAGATCAGAAAGAAGTTTCTCAGAAAGCTTCTTTCACGTTTTGAACGGATGAAATTTCCTTTATCAGCGTAGGCCTCAATGTGATCCAAAGAAGCCCTTCTCAGATTCCTCAAAGACAGTGTTAATGGACTGCTCCACGAAACATAAGTGTAACTCTGTGAGATGAATTCACACATCACCAAGAAGTTTCTAAGAAAGCTTCTTTCTAGTTTTCATCTGTGGATATTTCCTTTGTCACTGTAATGTTCATTGCGCTATGAAGTATCTAATTGCAGATTTCCAGAAAACTGTGCTAACAAACTGATCACTGAAGAGAAACGTGTAACTCTGTGAGTTGCATTCACACATGGCAATGCAGTTTCTCAGAAAGCTTCTCTTTAGTTATTATGTGAGGATATTTCCTTTATCACCATGGGCCCCAATAGGCTCCCAAATATCACTTTGCAGATTCCACGAAAAGAGTGTTAGCAAACTGCTTCTTGAGGCAGAGGTTGTAACTCTGTGAGATGAACTCACAGATCAGAAAGAAGTTTCTCAGAAAGCTTCTTTCACGTTTTGAACGGATGAAATTTCCTTTATCAGCGTAGGCCTCAATGTGATCCAAAGAAGCCCTTCTCAGATTCCTCAAAGACAGTGTTAATGGACTGCTCCACGAAACATAAGTGTAACTCTGTGAGATGAATTCACACATCACCAAGAAGTTTCTAAGAAAGCTTCTTTCTAGTTTTCATCTCTGGATATTTCCTTTGTCACTGTAATGTTCATTGCGCTATGAAGTATCTAATTGCAGATTTCCAGAAAACTGTGCTAACAAACTGATCACTGAAGAGAAACGTGTAACTCTGTGAGTTGCATTCACACTTGGCAATGCAGTTTCTCAGAAAGCTTCTCTTTAGTTATTATGTGAGGATATTTCCTTTATCACCATGGGCCCCAATAGGCTCCCAAATATCACTTTGCAGATTCCACGAAAAGAGTGTTAGCAAACTGCTTCTTGAGGCAGAGGTTGTAACTCTGTGAGATGAACTCACAGATCAGAAAGAAGTTTCTCAGAAAGCTTCTTTCACGTTTTGAACGGATGAAATTTCCTTTATCAGCGTAGGCCTCAATATGATCCAAAGAAGCCCTTCTCAGATTCCTCAAAGACAGTGTTAATGGACTGCTCCACGAAACATAAGTGTAACTCTGTGAGATGAATTCACACATCACCAAGAAGTTTCTAAGAAAGCTTCTTTCTAGTTTTCATCTGTGGATATTTCATTTGTCACTGTAATGTTCATTGCGCTATGAAGTATCTAATTGCAGATTTCCAGAAAACTGTGCTAACAAACTGATCACTGAAGAGAAACGTGTAACTCTGTGAGTTGCATTCACACATGGCAATGCAGTTTCTCAGAAAGCTTCTCTTTAGTTATTATGTGAGGATATTTCCTTTATCACCATGGGCCCCAATAGGCTCCCAAATATCACTTTGCAGATTCCACGAAAAGAGTGTTAGCAAACTGCTTCTTGAGGCAGAGGTTGTAACTCTGTGAGATGAACTCACAGATCAGAAAGAAGTTTCTCAGAAAGCTTCTTTCACGGTTTGAACGGATGAAATTTCCTTTATCAGCGTAGGCCTCAATAGTGATCCAAAGAAGCCCTTCTCAGATTCCTCAAAGACAGTGTTAATGGACTGCTCCACGAAACATAAGTGTAACTCTGTGAGATGAATTCACACATCACCAAGAAGTTTCTAAGAAAGCTTCTTTCTAGTTTTCATCTGTGGATATTTCATTTGTCACTGTAATGTTCATTGCGCTATGAAGTATCTAATTGCAGATTTCCAGAAAACTGTGCTAACAAACTGATCACTGAAGAGAAACGTGTAACTCTGTGAGTTGCATTCACACATGGCAATGCAGTTTCTCAGAAAGCTTCTCTTTAGTTATTATGTGAGGATATTTCCTTTATCACCATGGGCCCCAATAGGCTCCCAAATATCACTTTGCAGATTCCACGAAAAGAGTGTTAGCAAACTGCTTCTTGAGGCAGAGGTTGTAACTCTGTGAGATGAACTCACAGATCAGAAAGAAGTTTCTCAGAAAGCTTCTTTCACGTTTTGAACGGATGAAATTTCCTTTATCAGCGTAGGCCTCAATAGTGATCCAAAGAAGCCCTTCTCAGATTCCTCAAAGACAGTGTTAATGGACTGCTCCACGAAACATAAGTGTAACTCTGTGAGATGAATTCACACATCACCAAGAAGTTTCTAAGAAAGCTTCTTTCTAGTTTTCATCTCTGGATATTTCCTTTGTCACTGTAATGTTCATTGCGCTATGAAGTATCTAATTGCAGATTTCCAGAAAACTGTGCTAACAAACTGATCACTGAAGAGAAACGTGTAACTCTGTGAGTTGCATTCACACTTGGCAATGCAGTTTCTCAGAAAGCTTCTCTTTAGTTATTATGTGAGGATATTTCCTTTATCACCATGGGCCCCAATAGGCTCCCAAATATCACTTTGCAGATTCCACGAAAAGAGTGTTAGCAAACTGCTTCTTGAGGCAGAGGTTGTAACTCTGTGAGATGAACTCACAGATCAGAAAGAAGTTTCTCAGAAAGCTTCTTTCACGTTTTGAACGGATGAAATTTCCTTTATCAGCGTAGGCCTCAATAGTGATCCAAAGAAGCCCTTCTCAGATTCCTCAAAGACAGTGTTAATGGACTGCTCCACGAAACATAAGTGTAACTCTGTGAGATGAATTCACACATCACCAAGAAGTTTCTAAGAAAGCTTCTTTCTAGTTTTCATCTCTGGATATTTCCTTTGTCACTGTAATGTTCATTGCGCTATGAAGTATCTAATTGCAGATTTCCAGAAAACTGTGCTAACAAACTGATCACTGAAGAGAAACGTGTAACTCTGTGGGTTGCATTCACACTTGGCAATGCAGTTTCTCAGAAAGCTTCTCTTTAGTTATTATGTGAGGATATTTCCTTTATCACCATGGGCCCCAATAGGCTCCCAAATATCACTTTGCAGATTCCACGAAAAGAGTGTTAGCAAACTGCTTCTTGAGGCAGAGGTTGTAACTCTGTGAGATGAACTCACAGATCAGAAAGAAGTTTCTCAGAAAGCTTCTTTCACGTTTTGAACGGATGAAATTTCCTTTATCAGCGTAGGCCTCAATATGATCCAAAGAAGCCCTTCTCAGATTCCTCAAAGACAGTGTTAATGGACTGCTCCACGAAACATAAGTGTAACTCTGTGAGATGAATTCACACATCACCAAGAAGTTTCTAAGAAAGCTTCTTTCTAGTTTTCATCTGTGGATATTTCATTTGTCACTGTTATGTTCATTGCGCTATGAAGTATCTAATTGCAGATTTCCAGAAAACTGTGCTAACAAACTGATCACTGAAGAGAAACGTGTAACTCTGTGAGTTGCATTCACACATGGCAATGCAGTTTCTCAGAAAGCTTCTCTTTAGTTATTATGTGAGGATATTTCCTTTATCACCATGGGCCCCAATAGGCTCCCAAATATCACTTTGCAGATTCCACGAAAAGAGTGTTAGCAAACTGCTTCTTGAGGCAGAGGTTGTAACTCTGTGAGATGAACTCACAGATCAGAAAGAAGTTTCTCAGAAAGCTTCTTTCACGGTTTGAACGGATGAAATTTCCTTTATCAGCGTAGGCCTCAAAGTGATCAAAGAAGCCCTTCTCAGATTCCTCAAAGACAGTGTTAATGGACTGCTCCACGAAACATAAGTGTAACTCTGTGAGATGAATTCACACATCACCAAGAAGTTTCTAAGAAAGCTTCTTTCTAGTTTTCATCTGTGGATATTTCCTTTGTCACTGTAATGTTCATTGCGCTATGAAGTATCTAATTGCAGATTTCCAGAAAACTGTGCTAACAAACTGATCACTGAAGAGAAACGTGTAACTCTGTGAGTTGCATTCACACATTGGCAATGCAGTTTCTCAGAAAGCTTCTCTTTAGTTATTATGTGAGGATATTTCCTTTATCACCATGGGCCCCAATAGGCTCCCAAATATCACTTTGCAGATTCCACGAAAAGAGTGTTAGCAAACTGCTTCTTGAGGCAGAGGTTGTAACTCTGTGAGATGAACTCACAGATCAGAAAGAAGTTTCTCAGAAAGCTTCTTTCACGGTTTGAACGGATGAAATTTCCTTTATCAGCGTAGGCCTCAATGTGATCCAAAGAAGCCCTTCTCAGATTCCTCAAAGACAGTGTTAATGGACTGCTCCACGAAACATAAGTGTAACTCTGTGAGATGAATTCACACATCACCAAGAAGTTTCTAAGAAAGCTTCTTTCTAGTTTTCATCTCTGGATATTTCCTTTGTCACTGTAATGTTCATTGCGCTATGAAGTATCTAATTGCAGATTTCCAGAAAACTGTGCTAACAAACTGATCACTGAAGAGAAACGTGTAACTCTGTGAGTTGCATTCACACTTGGCAATGCAGTTTCTCAGAAAGCTTCTCTTTAGTTATTATGTGAGGATATTTCCTTTATCACCATGGGCCCCAATAGGCTCCCAAATATCACTTTGCAGATTCCACGAAAAGAGTGTTAGCAAACTGCTTCTTGAGGCAGAGGTTGTAACTCTGTGAGATGAACTCACAGATCAGAAAGAAGTTTCTCAGAAAGCTTCTTTCACGTTTTGAACGGATGAAATTTCCTTTATCAGCGTAGGCCTCAATATGATCCAAAGAAGCCCTTCTCAGATTCCTCAAAGACAGTGTTAATGGACTGCTCCACGAAACATAAGTGTAACTCTGTGAGATGAATTCACACATCACCAAGAAGTTTCTAAGAAAGCTTCTTTCTAGTTTTCATCTCTGGATATTTCCTTTGTCACTGTAATGTTCATTGCGCTATGAAGTATCTAATTGCAGATTTCCAGAAAACTGTGCTAACAAACTGATCACTGAAGAGAAACGTGTAACTCTGTGGGTTGCATTCACACTTGGCAATGCAGTTTCTCAGAAAGCTTCTCTTTAGTTATTATGTGAGGATATTTCCTTTATCACCATGGGCCCCAATAGGCTCCCAAATATCACTTTGCAGATTCCACGAAAAGAGTGTTAGCAAACTGCTTCTTGAGGCAGAGGTTGTAACTCTGTGAGATGAACTCACAGATCAGAAAGAAGTTTCTCAGAAAGCTTCTTTCACGTTTTGAACGGATGAAATTTCCTTTATCAGCGTAGGCCTCAATATGATCCAAAGAAGCCCTTCTCAGATTCCTCAAAGACAGTGTTAATGGACTGCTCCACGAAACATAAGTGTAACTCTGTGAGATGAATTCACACATCACCAAGAAGTTTCTAAGAAAGCTTCTTTCTAGTTTTCATCTGTGGATATTTCATTTGTCACTGTAATGTTCATTGCGCTATGAAGTATCTAATTGCAGATTTCCAGAAAACTGTGCTAACAAACTGATCACTGAAGAGAAACGTGTAACTCTGTGAGTTGCATTCACACATGGCAATGCAGTTTCTCAGAAAGCTTCTCTTTAGTTATTATGTGAGGATATTTCCTTTATCACCATGGGCCCCAATAGGCTCCCAAATATCACTTTGCAGATTCCACGAAAAGAGTGTTAGCAAACTGCTTCTTGAGGCAGAGGTTGTAACTCTGTGAGATGAACTCACAGATCAGAAAGAAGTTTCTCAGAAAGCTTCTTTCACGGTTTGAACGGATGAAATTTCCTTTATCAGCGTAGGCCTCAATAGTGATCCAAAGAAGCCCTTCTCAGATTCCTCAAAGACAGTGTTAATGGACTGCTCCACGAAACATAAGTGTAACTCTGTGAGATGAATTCACACATCACCAAGAAGTTTCTAAGAAAGCTTCTTTCTAGTTTTCATCTGCTGGATATTTCCTTTGTCACTGTAATGTTCATTGCGCTATGAAGTATCTAATTGCAGATTTCCAGAAAACTGTGCTAACAAACTGATCACTGAAGAGAAACGTGTAACTCTGTGAGTTGCATTCACACATGGCAATGCAGTTTCTCAGAAAGCTTCTCTTTAGTTATTATGTGAGGATATTTCCTTTATCACCATGGGCCCCAATAGGCTCCCAAATATCACTTTGCAGATTCCACGAAAAGAGTGTTAGCAAACTGCTTCTTGAGGCAGAGGTTGTAACTCTGTGAGATGAACTCACAGATCAGAAAGAAGTTTCTCAGAAAGCTTCTTTCACGGTTTGAACGGATGAAATTTCCTTTATCAGCGTAGGCCTCAATGTGATCCAAAGAAGCCCTTCTCAGATTCCTCAAAGACAGTGTTAATGGACTGCTCCACGAAACATAAGTGTAACTCTGTGAGATGAATTCACACATCACCAAGAAGTTTCTAAGAAAGCTTCTTTCTAGTTTTCATCTCTGGATATTTCCTTTGTCACTGTAATGTTCATTGCGCTATGAAGTATCTAATTGCAGATTTCCAGAAAACTGTGCTAACAAACTGATCACTGAAGAGAAACGTGTAACTCTGTGGGTTGCATTCACACTTGGCAATGCAGTTTCTCAGAAAGCTTCTCTTTAGTTATTATGTGAGGATATTTCCTTTATCACCATGGGCCCCAATAGGCTCCCAAATATCACTTTGCAGATTCCACGAAAAGAGTGTTAGCAAACTGCTTCTTGAGGCAGAGGTTGTAACTCTGTGAGATGAACTCACAGATCAGAAAGAAGTTTCTCAGAAAGCTTCTTTCACGTTTTGAACGGATGAAATTTCCTTTATCAGCGTAGGCCTCAAGTATGATCCAAAGAAGCCCTTCTCAGATTCCTCAAAGACAGTGTTAATGGACTGCTCCACGAAACATAAGTGTAACTCTGTGAGATGAATTCACACATCACCAAGAAGTTTCTAAGAAAGCTTCTTTCTAGTTTTCATCTGTGGATATTTCCTTTGTCACTGTAATGTTCATTGCGCTATGAAGTATCTAATTGCAGATTTCCAGAAAACTGTGCTAACAAACTGATCACTGAAGAGAAACGTGTAACTCTGTGGGTTGCATTCACACTTGGCAATGCAGTTTCTCAGAAAGCTTCTCTTTAGTTATTATGTGAGGATATTTCCTTTATTACCATGGGCCCCAATAGGCTCCCAAATATCACTTTGCAGATTCCACGAAAAGAGTGTTAGCAAACTGCTTCTTGAGGCAGAGGTTGTAACTCTGTGAGATGAACTCACAGATCAGAAAGAAGTTTCTCAGAAAGCTTCTTTCTCCTTTTTATTGGAAGATGTTTCCATTGGCCCCATTGTTTTCAAAGGGATCGGGAATATCTGTTCTCAGATTCCACACAAATAGGCCTAGGCCACGGCCCCACGAAATACCGCTGCAACTTAGTGAGTTGAATTCACACATCACATAGCGTTTCTCAGAAAGCTTCTTTCTTTAGTAAGACGAGGTTATTTGTGGTCTTCGAGCGCCACCGTGTGTCCTATTGCAGATTCTGCGAAAATTCTGCTAGCGAGTTTCTCAGTGGAAACAATGATGGACATCTGTGGGCTGAATTCACCCACAACAAAGAAGTTTTTGAGAAGCCTTCTCTGCAGGTTTCTCTGAGGATAGTTCCTTATTCAGCATGCGATTCAACGATATCCAAGACATCACATCTGAGATTCCTCAAAATGAGTGCTAGGAAACTCCCCCGAGAACGGGTGATAGAACACTGTGAAATGAATTCACATATCACAAAGCAGTTTCTCACAAAGCTTGGTTCCGCTTTCTCTTGAAGGATATTTCCTTTCTCCTTCTATTCTTCAAAGCTATCTGAAATATCACTTCTCAGAATCCACGGAAACAGTCCAAAGAAACGGCTCCAAAGAACACTGGCGTAAGTCTGTGAGTTGCATTCACACATGGCAATGCAGTTTCTCAGAAAGCTTCTCTTTAGTTATTATGTGAGGATATTTCCTTTATTACCATGGGCCCCAATAGGCTCCCAATATCACTTTGCAGATTCCACGAAAAGAGTGTTAGCAAACTGCTTCTTGAGGCAGAGGTTGTAACTCTGTGAGATGAACTCACAGATCAGAAAGAAGTTTCTCAGAAAGCTTCTTTCACGTTTTGAACGGATGAAATTTCCTTTATCAGCGTAGGCCTCAATGTGATCCAAAGAAGCCCTTCTCAGATTCCTCAAAGACAGTGTTAATGGACTGCTCCACGAAACATAAGTGTAACTCTGTGAGATGAATTCACACATCACCAAGAAGTTTCTAAGAAAGCTTCTTTCTAGTTTTCATCTGTGGATATTTCCTTTGTCACTGTAATGTTCATTGCGCTATGAAGTATCTAATTGCAGATTTCCAGAAAACTGTGCTAACAAACTGATCACTGAAGAGAAACGTGTAACTCTGTGGGTTGCATTCACACTTGGCAATGCAGTTTCTCAGAAAGCTTCTCTTTAGTTATTATGTGAGGATATTTCCTTTATCACCATGGGCCCCAATAGGCTCCCAAATATCACTTTGCAGATTCCACGAAAAGAGTGTTAGCAAACTGCTTCTTGAGGCAGAGGTTGTAACTCTGTGAGATGAACTCACAGATCAGAAAGAAGTTTCTCAGAAAGCTTCTTTCTCCTTTTTATTGGAAGATGTTTCCATTGGCCCCATTGTTTTCAAAGGGATCGGGAATATCTGTTCTCAGATTCCACACAAATAGGCCTAGGCCACGGCCCCACGAAATACCGCTGCAACTTAGTGAGTTGAATTCACACATCACATAGCGTTTCTCAGAAAGCTTCTTTCTTTAGTAAGACGAGGTTATTTGTGGTCTTCGAGCGCCACCGTGTGTCCTATTGCAGATTCTGCGAAAATTCTGCTAGCGAGTTTCTCAGTGGAAACAATGATGGACATCTGTGGGCTGAATTCACCCACAACAAAGAAGTTTTTGAGAAGCCTTCTCTGCAGGTTTCTCTGAGGATAGTTCCTTATTCAGCATGCGATTCAACGATATCCAAGACATCACATCTGAGATTCCTCAAAATGAGTGCTAGGAAACTCCCCCGAGAACGGGTGATAGAACACTGTGAAATGAATTCACATATCACAAAGCAGTTTCTCACAAAGCTTGGTTCCGCTTTCTCTTGAAGGATATTTCCTTTCTCCTTCTATTCTTCAAAGCTATCTGAAATATCACTTCTCAGAATCCACGGAAACAGTCCAAAGAAACGGCTCCAAAGAACACTGGCGTAAGTCTGTGAGTTGCATTCACACATGGCAATGCAGTTTCTCAGAAAGCTTCTCTTTAGTTATTATGTGAGGATATTTCCTTTATTACCATGGGCCCCAATAGGCTCCCAAATATCACTTTGCAGATTCCACGAAAAGAGTGTTAGCAAACTGCTTCTTGAGGCAGAGGTTGTAACTCTGTGAGATGAACTCACAGATCAGAAAGAAGTTTCTGAGAAAGCTTCTTTCACGTTTTGAACGGATGAAATTTCCTTTATCAGCGTAGGCCTCAATGTGATCCAAAGAAGCCCTTCTCAGATTCCTCAAAGACAGTGTTAATGGACTGCTCCACGAAACATAAGTGTAACTCTGTGAGATGAATTCACACATCACCAAGAAGTTTCTAAGAAAGCTTCTTTCTAGTTTTCATCTCTGGATATTTCCTTTGTCACTGTAATGTTCATTGCGCTATGAAGTATCTAATTGCAGATTTCCAGAAAACTGTGCTAACAAACTGATCACTGAAGAGAAACGTGTAACTCTGTGGGTTGCATTCACACTTGGCAATGCAGTTTCTCAGAAAGCTTCTCTTTAGTTATTATGTGAGGATATTTCCTTTATCACCATGGGCCCCAATAGGCTCCCAAATATCACTTTGCAGATTCCACGAAAAGAGTGTTAGCAAACTGCTTCTTGAGGCAGAGGTTGTAACTCTGTGAGATGAACTCACAGATCAGAAAGAAGTTTCTCAGAAAGCTTCTTTCACGTTTTGAACGGATGAAATTTCCTTTATCAGCGTAGGCCTCAATATGATCCAAAGAAGCCCTTCTCAGATTCCTCAAAGACAGTGTTAATGGACTGCTCCACGAAACATAAGTGTAACTCTGTGAGATGAATTCACACATCACCAAGAAGTTTCTAAGAAAGCTTCTTTCTAGTTTTCATCTGTGGATATTTCCTTTGTCACTGTAATGTTCATTGCGCTATGAAGTATCTAATTGCAGATTTCCAGAAAACTGTGCTAACAAACTGATCACTGAAGAGAAACGTGTAACTCTGTGAGTTGCATTCACACTTGGCAATGCAGTTTCTCAGAAAGCTTCTCTTTAGTTATTATGTGAGGATATTTCCTTTATCACCATGGGCCCCAATAGGCTCCCAAATATCACTTTGCAGATTCCACGAAAAGAGTGTTAGCAAACTGCTTCTTGAGGCAGAGGTTGTAACTCTGTGAGATGAACTCACAGATCAGAAAGAAGTTTCTCAGAAAGCTTCTTTCTCATTTTTATTGGAAGATGTTTCCATTGGCCCCATTGTTTTCAAAGGGATCGGGAATATCTGTTCTCAGATTCCACACAAATAGGCCTAGGCCACGGCCCCACGAAATACCGCTGCAACTTAGTGAGTTGAATTCACACATCACATAGCGTTTCTCAGAAAGCTTCTTTCTTTAGTAAGACGAGGTTATTTGTGGTCTTGGAGCGCCACCGTGTGTCCTATTGCAGATTCTGCGAAAATTCTGCTAGCGAGTTTCTCAGTGGAAACAATGATGGACATCTGTGGGCTGAATTCACCCACAACAAAGAAGTTTTTGAGAAGCCTTCTCTGCAGGTTTCTCTGAGGATAGTTCCTTATTCAGCATGCGATTCAACGATATCCAAGACATCACATCTGAGATTCCTCAAAATGAGTGCTAGGAAACTCCCCCGAGAACGGGTGATAGAACACTGTGAAATGAATTCACATATCACAAAGCAGTTTCTCACAAAGCTTGGTTCCGCTTTCTCTTGAAGGATATTTCCTTTCTCCTTCTATTCTTCAAAGCTATCTGAAATATCACTTCTCAGAATCCACGGAAACAGTCCAAAGAAACGGCTCCAAAGAACACTGGCGTAAGTCTGTGAGTTGCATTCACACATGGCAATGCAGTTTCTCAGAAAGCTTCTCTTTAGTTATTATGTGAGGATATTTCCTTTATCACCATGGGCCCCAATAGGCTCCCAAATATCACTTTGCAGATTCCACGAAAAGAGTGTTAGCAAACTGCTTCTTGAGGCAGAGGTTGTAACTCTGTGAGATGAACTCACAGATCAGAAAGAAGTTTCTCAGAAAGCTTCTTTCACGGTTTGAACGGATGAAATTTCCTTTATCAGCGTAGGCCTCAATGTGATCCAAAGAAGCCCTTCTCAGATTCCTCAAAGACAGTGTTAATGGACTGCTCCACGAAACATAAGTGTAACTCTGTGAGATGAATTCACACATCACCAAGAAGTTTCTAAGAAAGCTTCTTTCTAGTTTTCATCTGTGGATATTTCATTTGTCACTGTTATGTTCATTGCGCTATGAAGTATCTAATTGCAGATTTCCAGAAAACTGTGCTAACAAACTGATCACTGAAGAGAAACGTGTAACTCTGTGAGTTGCATTCACACTTGGCAATGCAGTTTCTCAGAAAGCTTCTCTTTAGTTATTATGTGAGGATATTTCCTTTATCACCATGGGCCCCAATAGGCTCCCAAATATCACTTTGCAGATTCCACGAAAAGAGTGTTAGCAAACTGCTTCTTGAGGCAGAGGTTGTAACTCTGTGAGATGAACTCACAGATCAGAAAGAAGTTTCTCAGAAAGCTTCTTTCACGTTTTGAACGGATGAAATTTCCTTTATCAGCGTAGGCCTCAATATGATCCAAAGAAGCCCTTCTCAGATTCCTCAAAGACAGTGTTAATGGACTGCTCCACGAAACATAAGTGTAACTCTGTGAGATGAATTCACACATCACCAAGAAGTTTCTAAGAAAGCTTCTTTCTAGTTTTCATCTCTGGATATTTCCTTTGTCACTGTAATGTTCATTGCGCTATGAAGTATCTAATTGCAGATTTCCAGAAAACTGTGCTAACAAACTGATCACTGAAGAGAAACGTGTAACTCTGTGAGTTGCATTCACACTTGGCAATGCAGTTTCTCAGAAAGCTTCTCTTTAGTTATTATGTGAGGATATTTCCTTTATCACCATGGGCCCCAATAGGCTCCCAAATATCACTTTGCAGATTCCACGAAAAGAGTGTTAGCAAACTGCTTCTTGAGGCAGAGGTTGTAACTCTGTGAGATGAACTCACAGATCAGAAAGAAGTTCTCAGAAAGCTTCTTTCTCATTTTTATTGGAAGATGTTTCCATTGACCCCATTGTTTTCAAAGGGATCGGGAATATCTGTTCTCAGATTCCACACAAATAGGCCTAGGCCACGGCCCCACGAAATACCGCTGCAACTTAGTGAGTTGAATTCACACATCACATAGCGTTTCTCAGAAAGCTTCTTTCTTTAGTAAGACGAGGTTATTTGTGGTCTTGGAGCGCCACCGTGTGTCCTATTGCAAATTCTGCGAAATTCTGCTAGCGAGTTTCTCAGTGGAAACAATGATGGACATCTGTGGGCTGAATTCACCCACAACAAAGAAGTTTTTGAGAAGCCTTCTCTGCAGGTTTCTCTGAGGATAGTTCCTTATTCAGCATGCGATTCAACGATATCCAAGACATCACATCTGAGATTCCTCAAAATGAGTGCTAGGAAACTCCCCCGAGAACGGGTGATAGAACACTGTGAAATGAATTCACATATCACAAAGCAGTTTCTCACAAAGCTTGGTTCCGCTTTCTCTTGAAGGATATTTCCCTTCTCCTTCTATTCTTCAAAGCTATCTGAAATATCACTTCTCAGAATCCACGGAAACAGTCCAAAGAAACGGCTCCAAAGAACACTGGCGTAAGTCTGTGAGTTGCATTCACACATGGCAATGCAGTTTCTCAGAAAGCTTCTCTTTATTTATTATGTGAGGATATTTCCTTTATCACCATGGGCCCCAATAGGCTCCCAAATATCACTTTGCAGATTCCACGAAAAGAGTGTTAGCAAACTGCTTCTTGAGGCAGAGGTTGTAACTCTGTGAGATGAACTCACAGATCAGAAAGAAGTTTCTCAGAAAGCTTCTTTCACGTTTTGAACGGATGAAATTTCCTTTATCAGCGTAGGCCTCAAAGTGATCCAAAGAAGCCCTTCTCAGATTCCTCAAAGACAGTGTTAATGGACTGCTCCACGAAACATAAGTGTAACTCTGTGAGATGAATTCACACATCACCAAGAAGTTTCTAAGAAAGCTTCTTTCTAGTTTTCATCTGTGGATATTTCCTTTGTCACTGTAATGTTCATTGCGCTATGAAGTATCTAATTGCAGATTTCCAGAAAACTGTGCTAACAAACTGATCACTGAAGAGAAACGTGTAACTCTGTGAGTTGCATTCACACTTGGCAATGCAGTTTCTCAGAAAGCTTCTCTTTAGTTATTATGTGAGGATATTTCCTTTATCACCATGGGCCCCAATAGGCTCCCAAATATCACTTTGCAGATTCCACGAAAAGAGTGTTAGCAAACTGCTTCTTGAGGCAGAGGTTGTAACTCTGTGAGATGAACTCACAGATCAGAAAGAAGTTTCTCAGAAAGCTTCTTTCACGGTTTGAACGGATGAAATTTCCTTTATCAGCGTAGGCCTCAATAGTGATCCAAAGAAGCCCTTCTCAGATTCCTCAAAGACAGTGTTAATGGACTGCTCCACGAAACATAAGTGTAACTCTGTGAGATGAATTCACACATCACCAAGAAGTTTCTAAGAAAGCTTCTTTCTAGTTTTCATCTGTGGATATTTCCTTTGTCACTGTAATGTTCATTGCGCTATGAAGTATCTAATTGCAGATTTCCAGAAAACTGTGCTAACAAACTGATCACTGAAGAGAAACGTGTAACTCTGTGAGTTGCATTCACACTTGGCAATGCAGTTTCTCAGAAAGCTTCTCTTTAGTTATTATGTGAGGATATTTCCTTTATCACCATGGGCCCCAATAGGCTCCCAAATATCACTTTGCAGATTCCACGAAAAGAGTGTTAGCAAACTGCTTCTTGAGGCAGAGGTTGTAACTCTGTGAGATGAACTCACAGATCAGAAAGAAGTTTCTCAGAAAGCTTCTTTCTCATTTTTATTGGAAGATGTTTCCATTGACCCCATTGTTTTCAAAGGGATCGGGAATATCTGTTCTCAGATTCCACACAAATAGGCCTAGGCCACGGCCCCACGAAATACCGCTGCAACTTAGTGAGTTGAATTCACACATCACATAGCGTTTCTCAGAAAGCTTCTTTCTTTAGTAAGACGAGGTTATTTGTGGTCTTGGAGCGCCACCGTGTGTCCTATTGCAGATTCTGCGAAAATTCTGCTAGCGAGTTTCTCAGTGGAAACAATGATGGACATCTGTGGGCTGAATTCACCCACAACAAAGAAGTTTTTGAGAAGCCTTCTCTGCAGGTTTCTCTGAGGATAGTTCCTTATTCAGCATGCGATTCAACGATATCCAAGACATCACATCTGAGATTCCTCAAAATGAGTGCTAGGAAACTCCCCCGAGAACGGGTGATAGAACACTGTGAAATGAATTCACATATCACAAAGCAGTTTCTCACAAAGCTTGGTTCCGCTTTCTCTTGAAGGATATTTCCTTTCTCCTTCTATTCTTCAAAGCTATCTGAAATATCACTTCTCAGAATCCACGGAAACAGTCCAAAGAAACGGCTCCAAAGAACACTGGCGTAAGTCTGTGAGTTGCATTCACACATGGCAATGCAGTTTCTCAGAAAGCTTCTCTTTATTTATTATGTGAGGATATTTCCTTTATCACCATGGGCCCCAATAGGCTCCCAAATATCACTTTGCAGATTCCATGAAAAGAGTGTTAGCAAACTGCTTCTTGAGGCAGAGGTAGTAACTCTGTGAGATGAACTCACAGATCAGAAAGAAGTTTCTCAGAAAGCGTCTTTCACGTTTTGAACGGATGAAATTTCCTTTATCAGCGTAGGCCTCAAAGTGATCCAAAGAAGCCCTTCTCAGATTCCTCAAAGACAGTGTTAATGGACTGCTCCACGAAACATAAGTGTAACTCTGTGAGATGAATTCACACATCACCAAGAAGTTTCTAAGAAAGCTTCTTTCTAGTTTTCATCTGTGGATATTTCCTTTGTCACTGTAATGTTCATTGCGCTATGAAGTATCTAATTGCAGATTTCCAGAAAACTGTGCTAACAAACTGATCACTGAAGAGAAACGTGTAACTCTGTGAGTTGCATTCACACTTGGCAATGCAGTTTCTCAGAAAGCTTCTCTTTAGTTATTATGTGAGGATATTTCCTTTATCACCATGGGCCCCAATAGGCTCCCAAATATCACTTTGCAGATTCCACGAAAAGAGTGTTAGCAAACTGCTTCTTGAGGCAGAGGTTGTAACTCTGTGAGATGAACTCACAGATCAGAAAGAAGTTTCTCAGAAAGCTTCTTTCACGGTTTGAACGGATGAAATTTCCTTTATCAGCGTAGGCCTCAATAGTGATCCAAAGAAGCCCTTCTCAGATTCCTCAAAGACAGTGTTAATGGACTGCTCCACGAAACATAAGTGTAACTCTGTGAGATGAATTCACACATCACCAAGAAGTTTCTAAGAAAGCTTCTTTCTAGTTTTCATCTGTGGATATTTCATTTGTCACTGTATGTTCATTGCGCTATGAAGTATCTAATTGCAGATTTCCAGAAAACTGTGCTAACAAACTGATCACTGAAGAGAAACGTGTAACTCTGTGAGTTGCATTCACACATGGCAATGCAGTTTCTCAGAAAGCTTCTCTTTAGTTATTATGTGAGGATATTTCCTTTATCACCATGGGCCCCAATAGGCTCCCAAATATCACTTTGCAGATTCCACGAAAAGAGTGTTAGCAAACTGCTTCTTGAGGCAGAGGTTGTAACTCTGTGAGATGAACTCACAGATCAGAAAGAAGTTTCTCAGAAAGCTTCTTTCACGTTTTGAACGGATGAAATTTCCTTTATCAGCGTAGGCCTCAATGTGATCCAAAGAAGCCCTTCTCAGATTCCTCAAAGACAGTGTTAATGGACTGCTCCACGAAACATAAGTGTAACTCTGTGAGATGAATTCACACATCACCAAGAAGTTTCTAAGAAAGCTTCTTTCTAGTTTTCATCTCTGGATATTTCCTTTGTCACTGTAATGTTCATTGCGCTATGAAGTATCTAATTGCAGATTTCCAGAAAACTGTGCTAACAAACTGATCACTGAAGAGAAACGTGTAACTCTGTGGGTTGCATTCACACTTGGCAATGCAGTTTCTCAGAAAGCTTCTCTTTAGTTATTATGTGAGGATATTTCCTTTATCACCATGGGCCCCAATAGGCTCCCAAATATCACTTTGCAGATTCCACGAAAAGAGTGTTAGCAAACTGCTTCTTGAGGCAGAGGTTGTAACTCTGTGAGATGAACTCACAGATCAGAAAGAAGTTTCTCAGAAAGCTTCTTTCACGTTTTGAACGGATGAAATTTCCTTTATCAGCGTAGGCCTCAATAGTGATCCAAAGAAGCCCTTCTCAGATTCCTCAAAGACAGTGTTAATGGACTGCTCCACGAAACATAAGTGTAACTCTGTGAGATGAATTCACACATCACCAAGAAGTTTCTAAGAAAGCTTCTTTCTAGTTTTCATCTCTGGATATTTCCTTTGTCACTGTAATGTTCATTGCGCTATGAAGTATCTAATTGCAGATTTCCAGAAAACTGTGCTAACAAACTGATCACTGAAGAGAAACGTGTAACTCTGTGGGTTGCATTCACACTTGGCAATGCAGTTTCTCAGAAAGCTTCTCTTTAGTTATTATGTGAGGATATTTCCTTTATCACCATGGGCCCCAATAGGCTCCCAAATATCACTTTGCAGATTCCACGAAAAGAGTGTTAGCAAACTGCTTCTTGAGGCAGAGGTTGTAACTCTGTGAGATGAACTCACAGATCAGAAAGAAGTTTCTCAGAAAGCTTCTTTCACGGTTTGAACGGATGAAATTTCCTTTATCAGCGTAGGCCTCAAAGTGATCCAAAGAAGCCCTTCTCAGATTCCTCAAAGACAGTGTTAATGGACTGCTCCACGAAACATAAGTGTAACTCTGTGAGATGAATTCACACATCACCAAGAAGTTTCTAAGAAAGCTTCTTTCTAGTTTTCATCTGTGGATATTTCCTTTGTCACTGTAATGTTCATTGCGCTATGAAGTATCTAATTGCAGATTTCCAGAAAACTGTGCTAACAAACTGATCACTGAAGAGAAACGTGTAACTCTGTGAGTTGCATTCACACTGGCAATGCAGTTTCTCAGAAAGCTTCTCTTTAGTTATTATGTGAGGATATTTCCTTTATCACCATGGGCCCCAATAGGCTCCCAAATATCACTTTGCAGATTCCACGAAAAGAGTGTTAGCAAACTGCTTCTTGAGGCAGAGGTTGTAACTCTGTGAGATGAACTCACAGATCAGAAAGAAGTTTCTCAGAAAGCTTCTTTCACGGTTTGAACGGATGAAATTTCCTTTATCAGCGTAGGCCTCAATAGTGATCCAAAGAAGCCCTTCTCAGATTCCTCAAAGACAGTGTTAATGGACTGCTCCACGAAACATAAGTGTAACTCTGTGAGATGAATTCACACATCACCAAGAAGTTTCTAAGAAAGCTTCTTTCTAGTTTTCATCTGTGGATATTTCCTTTGTCACTGTAATGTTCATTGCGCTATGAAGTATCTAATTGCAGATTTCCAGAAAACTGTGCTAACAAACTGATCACTGAAGAGAAACGTGTAACTCTGTGAGTTGCATTCACACATGGCAATGCAGTTTCTCAGAAAGCTTCTCTTTAGTTATTATGTGAGGATATTTCCTTTATCACCATGGGCCCCAATAGGCTCCCAAATATCACTTTGCAGATTCCACGAAAAGAGTGTTAGCAAACTGCTTCTTGAGGCAGAGGTTGTAACTCTGTGAGATGAACTCACAGATCAGAAAGAAGTTTCTCAGAAAGCTTCTTTCACGTTTTGAACGGATGAAATTTCCTTTATCAGCGTAGGCCTCAATAGTGATCCAAAGAAGCCCTTCTCAGATTCCTCAAAGACAGTGTTAATGGACTGCTCCACGAAACATAAGTGTAACTCTGTGAGATGAATTCACACATCACCAAGAAGTTTCTAAGAAAGCTTCTTTCTAGTTTTCATCTCTGGATATTTCCTTTGTCACTGTAATGTTCATTGCGCTATGAAGTATCTAATTGCAGATTTCCAGAAAACTGTGCTAACAAACTGATCACTGAAGAGAAACGTGTAACTCTGTGGGTTGCATTCACACTTGGCAATGCAGTTTCTCAGAAAGCTTCTCTTTAGTTATTATGTGAGGATATTTCCTTTATCACCATGGGCCCCAATAGGCTCCCAAATATCACTTTGCAGATTCCACGAAAAGAGTGTTAGCAAACTGCTTCTTGAGGCAGAGGTTGTAACTCTGTGAGATGAACTCACAGATCAGAAAGAAGTTTCTCAGAAAGCTTCTTTCACGTTTTGAACGGATGAAATTTCCTTTATCAGCGTAGGCCTCAATGTGATCCAAAGAAGCCCTTCTCAGATTCCTCAAAGACAGTGTTAATGGACTGCTCCACGAAACATAAGTGTAACTCTGTGAGATGAATTCACACATCACCAAGAAGTTTCTAAGAAAGCTTCTTTCTAGTTTTCATCTCTGGATATTTCCTTTGTCACTGTAATGTTCATTGCGCTATGAAGTATCTAATTGCAGATTTCCAGAAAACTGTGCTAACAAACTGATCACTGAAGAGAAACGTGTAACTCTGTGGGTTGCATTCACACTTGGCAATGCAGTTTCTCAGAAAGCTTCTCTTTAGTTATTATGTGAGGATATTTCCTTTATCACCATGGGCCCCAATAGGCTCCCAAATATCACTTTGCAGATTCCACGAAAAGAGTGTTAGCAAACTGCTTCTTGAGGCAGAGGTTGTAACTCTGTGAGATGAACTCACAGATCAGAAAGAAGTTTCTCAGAAAGCTTCTTTCACGTTTTGAACGGATGAAATTTCCTTTATCAGCGTAGGCCTCAATAGTGATCCAAAGAAGCCCTTCTCAGATTCCTCAAAGACAGTGTTAATGGACTGCTCCACGAAACATAAGTGTAACTCTGTGAGATGAATTCACACATCACCAAGAAGTTTCTAAGAAAGCTTCTTTCTAGTTTTCATCTCTGGATATTTCCTTTGTCACTGTAATGTTCATTGCGCTATGAAGTATCTAATTGCAGATTTCCAGAAAACTGTGCTAACAAACTGATCACTGAAGAGAAACGTGTAACTCTGTGGGTTGCATTCACACATGGCAATGCAGTTTCTCAGAAAGCTTCTCTTTAGTTATTATGTGAGGATATTTCCTTTATCACCATGGGCCCCAATAGGCTCCCAAATATCACTTTGCAGATTCCACGAAAAGAGTGTTAGCAAACTGCTTCTTGAGGCAGAGGTTGTAACTCTGTGAGATGAACTCACAGATCAGAAAGAAGTTTCTCAGAAAGCTTCTTTCACGGTTTGAACGGATGAAATTTCCTTTATCAGCGTAGGCCTCAATAGTGATCCAAAGAAGCCCTTCTCAGATTCCTCAAAGACAGTGTTAATGGACTGCTCCACGAAACATAAGTGTAACTCTGTGAGATGAATTCACACATCACCAAGAAGTTTCTAAGAAAGCTTCTTTCTAGTTTTCATCTCTGGATATTTCCTTTGTCACTGTAATGTTCATTGCGCTATGAAGTATCTAATTGCAGATTTCCAGAAAACTGTGCTAACAAACTGATCACTGAAGAGAAACGTGTAACTCTGTGGGTTGCATTCACACTTGGCAATGCAGTTTCTCAGAAAGCTTCTCTTTAGTTATTATGTGAGGATATTTCCTTTATCACCATGGGCCCCAATAGGCTCCCAAATATCACTTTGCAGATTCCACGAAAAGAGTGTTAGCAAACTGCTTCTTGAGGCAGAGGTTGTAACTCTGTGAGATGAACTCACAGATCAGAAAGAAGTTTCTCAGAAAGCTTCTTTCACGTTTTGAACGGATGAAATTTCCTTTATCAGCGTAGGCCTCAATATGATCCAAAGAAGCCCTTCTCAGATTCCTCAAAGACAGTGTTAATGGACTGCTCCACGAAACATAAGTGTAACTCTGTGAGATGAATTCACACATCACCAAGAAGTTTCTAAGAAAGCTTCTTTCTAGTTTTCATCTCTGGATATTTCCTTTGTCACTGTAATGTTCATTGCGCTATGAAGTATCTAATTGCAGATTTCCAGAAAACTGTGCTAACAAACTGATCACTGAAGAGAAACGTGTAACTCTGTGGGTTGCATTCACACTTGGCAATGCAGTTTCTCAGAAAGCTTCTCTTTAGTTATTATGTGAGGATATTTCCTTTATCACCATGGGCCCCAATAGGCTCCCAAATATCACTTTGCAGATTCCACGAAAAGAGTGTTAGCAAACTGCTTCTTGAGGCAGAGGTTGTAACTCTGTGAGATGAACTCACAGATCAGAAAGAAGTTTCTCAGAAAGCTTCTTTCACGTTTTGAACGGATGAAATTTCCTTTATCAGCGTAGGCCTCAATATGATCCAAAGAAGCCCTTCTCAGATTCCTCAAAGACAGTGTTAATGCACTGCTCCACGAAACATAAGTGTAACTCTGTGAGATGAATTCACACATCACCAAGAAGTTTCTAAGAAAGCTTCTTTCTAGTTTTCATCTGTGGATATTTCATTTGTCACTGTTATGTTCATTGCGCTATGAAGTATCTAATTGCAGATTTCCAGAAAACTGTGCTAACAAACTGATCACATGAAGAGAAACGTGTAACTCTGTGAGTTGCATTCACACATGGCAATGCAGTTTCTCATAAAGCTTCTCTTTAGTTATTATGTGAGGATATTTCCTTTATCACCAGTGGGCCCCAATAGGCTCCCAAATATCACTTTGCAGATTCCACGAAAAGAGTGTTAGCAAACTGCTTCTTGAGGCAGAGGTTGTAACTCTGTGAGATGAACTCACAGATCAGAAAGAAGTTTCTCAGAAAGCTTCTTTCACGGTTTGAACGGATGAAATTTCCTTTATCAGCGTAGGCCTCAATAGTGATCCAAAGAAGCCCTTCTCAGATTCCTCAAAGACAGTGTTAATGGACTGCTCCACGAAACATAAGTGTAACTCTGTGAGATGAATTCACACATCACCAAGAAGTTTCTAAGAAAGCTTCTTTCTAGTTTTCATCTCTGGATATTTCCTTTGTCACTGTAATGTTCATTGCGCTATGAAGTATCTAATTGCAGATTTCCAGAAAACTGTGCTAACAAACTGATCACTGAAGAGAAACGTGTAACTCTGTGGGTTGCATTCACACTTGGCAATGCAGTTTCTCAGAAAGCTTCTCTTTAGTTATTATGTGAGGATATTTCCTTTATCACCATGGGCCCCAATAGGCTCCCAAATATCACTTTGCAGATTCCACGAAAAGAGTGTTAGCAAACTGCTTCTTGAGGCAGAGGTTGTAACTCTGTGAGATGAACTCACAGATCAGAAAGAAGTTTCTCAGAAAGCTTCTTTCACGGTTTGAACGGATGAAATTTCCTTTATCAGCGTAGGCCTCAATGTGATCCAAAGAAGCCCTTCTCAGATTCCTCAAAGACAGTGTTAATGGACTGCTCCACGAAACATAAGTGTAACTCTGTGAGATGAATTCACACATCACCAAGAAGTTTCTAAGAAAGCTTCTTTCTAGTTTTCATCTCTGGATATTTCCTTTGTCACTGTAATGTTCATTGCGCTATGAAGTATCTAATTGCAGATTTCCAGAAAACTGTGCTAACAAACTGATCACTGAAGAGAAACGTGTAACTCTGTGGGTTGCATTCACACTTGGCAATGCAGTTTCTCAGAAAGCTTCTCTTTAGTTATTATGTGAGGATATTTCCTTTATCACCATGGGCCCCAATAGGCTCCCAAATATCACTTTGCAGATTCCACGAAAAGAGTGTTAGCAAACTGCTTCTTGAGGCAGAGGTTGTAACTCTGTGAGATGAACTCACAGATCAGAAAGAAGTTTCTCAGAAAGCTTCTTTCACGTTTTGAACGGATGAAATTTCCTTTATCAGCGTAGGCCTCAATATGATCCAAAGAAGCCCTTCTCAGATTCCTCAAAGACAGTGTTAATGGACTGCTCCACGAAACATAAGTGTAACTCTGTGAGATGAATTCACACATCACCAAGAAGTTTCTAAGAAAGCTTCTTTCTAGTTTTCATCTGTGGATATTTCCTTTGTCACTGTAATGTTCATTGCGCTATGAAGTATCTAATTGCAGATTTCCAGAAAACTGTGCTAACAAACTGATCACTGAAGAGAAACGTGTAACTCTGTGGGTTGCATTCACACTTGGCAATGCAGTTTCTCAGAAAGCTTCTCTTTAGTTATTATGTGAGGATATTTCCTTTATCACCATGGGCCCCAATAGGCTCCCAAATATCACTTTGCAGATTCCACGAAAAGAGTGTTAGCAAACTGCTTCTTGAGGCAGAGGTTGTAACTCTGTGAGATGAACTCACAGATCAGAAAGAAGTTTCTCAGAAAGCTTCTTTCTCCTTTTTATTGGAAGATGTTTCCATTGGCCCCATTGTTTTCAAAGGGATCGGGAATATCTGTTCTCAGATTCCACACAAATAGGCCTAGGCCACGGCCCCACGAAATACCGCTGCAACTTAGTGAGTTGAATTCACACATCACATAGCGTTTCTCAGAAAGCTTCTTTCTTTAGTAAGACGAGGTTATTTGTGGTCTTCGAGCGCCACCGTGTGTCCTATTGCAGATTCTGCGAAAATTCTGCTAGCGAGTTTCTCAGTGGAAACAATGATGGACATCTGTGGGCTGAATTCACCCACAACAAAGAAGTTTTTGAGAAGCCTTCTCTGCAGGTTTCTCTGAGGATAGTTCCTTATTCAGCATGCGATTCAACGATATCTGCTCCACGAAACATAAGTGTAACTCTGTGAGATGAATTCACACATCACCAAGAAGTTTCTAAGAAAGCTTCTTTCTAGTTTTCATCTCTGGATATTTCCTTTGTCACTGTAATGTTCATTGCGCTATGAAGTATCTAATTGCAGATTTCCAGAAAACTGTGCTAACAAACTGATCACTGAAGAGAAACGTGTAACTCTGTGAGTTGCATTCACACATGGCAATGCAGTTTCTCAGAAAGCTTCTCTTTAGTTATTATGTGAGGATATTTCCTTTATCACCATGGGCCCCAATAGGCTCCCAAATATCACTTTGCAGATTCCACGAAAAGAGTGTTAGCAAACTGCTTCTTGAGGCAGAGGTTGTAACTCTGTGAGATGAACTCACAGATCAGAAAGAAGTTTCTCAGAAGCTTCTTTCACGGTTTTGAACGGATGAAATTTCCTTTATCAGTTAGGCCTCAATGTGATCCAAAGAAGCCCTTCTCAGATTCCTCAAAGACAGTGTTAATGGACTGCTCCACGAAACATAAGTGTAACTCTGTGAGATGAATTCACACATCACCAAGAAGTTTCTAAGAAAGCTTCTTTCTAGTTTTCATCTCTGGATATTTCCTTTGTCACTGTAATGTTCATTGCGCTATGAAGTATCTAATTGCAGATTTCCAGAAAACTGTGCTAACAAACTGATCACTGAAGAGAAACGTGTAACTCTGTGGGTTGCATTCACACTTGGCAATGCAGTTTCTCAGAAAGCTTCTCTTTAGTTATTATGTGAGGATATTTCCTTTATCACCATGGGCCCCAATAGGCTCCCAAATATCACTTTGCAGATTCCACGAAAAGAGTGTTAGCAAACTGCTTCTTGAGGCAGAGGTTGTAACTCTGTGAGATGAACTCACAGATCAGAAAGAAGTTTCTCAGAAAGCTTCTTTCACGTTTTGAACGGATGAAATTTCCTTTATCAGCGTAGGCCTCAATATGATCCAAAGAAGCCCTTCTCAGATTCCTCAAAGACAGTGTTAATGGACTGCTCCACGAAACATAAGTGTAACTCTGTGAGATGAATTCACACATCACCAAGAAGTTTCTAAGAAAGCTTCTTTCTAGTTTTCATCTGTGGATATTTCCTTTGTCACTGTAATGTTCATTGCGCTATGAAGTATCTAATTGCAGATTTCCAGAAAACTGTGCTAACAAACTGATCACTGAAGAGAAACGTGTAACTCTGTGAGTTGCATTCACACTTGGCAATGCAGTTTCTCAGAAAGCTTCTCTTTAGTTATTATGTGAGGATATTTCCTTTATCACCATGGGCCCCAATAGGCTCCCAAATATCACTTTGCAGATTCCACGAAAAGAGTGTTAGCAAACTGCTTCTTGAGGCAGAGGTTGTAACTCTGTGAGATGAACTCACAGATCAGAAAGAAGTTTCTCAGAAAGCTTCTTCTCACTTTTATTGAACGATGAATTTCCATTGGCCCCATTGTTTTCAAAGGGATCGGGAATATCTGTTCTCAGATTCCACACAAATAGGCCTAGGCCACGGCCCACGAAATACCGCTGCAACTTGTGAGTGAATTCACACATCACATAGCGTTTCTCAGAAAGCTTCTTTCTTTAGTAAGACGAGGTTATTTGTGGTTGGAGCGCCACCGTGTGCCTATCGCAGATTCTGCGAAAATTCTGCTAGCGAGTTTCTCAGTGGAAACAATGATGGACATCTGTGGGCTGAATTCACCCACAAAAAAGAAGTTTTTGAGAAGCCTTCTCTGCAGGTTTCTCTGAGGATAGTTCCTTATTCAGCATGCGATTCAACGATATCCAAGACATCACATCTGAGATTCCTCAAAATGAGTGCTAGGAAACTCCCCCGAGAACGGGTGTTAGAACACTGTGAAATGATTCACATATCACAAAGCAGTTTCTCACAAAGCTTGGTTCCGCTTCTCTTGAAGGATATTTCCTTTCTCCTTCTATTCTTCAAAGCTATCTGAAATATCACTTCTCAGAATCCACGGAAACAGTCCAAAGAAACGGCTCCAAAGAACACTGGCGTAAGTCTGTGAGTTGCATTCACACATGGCAATGCAGTTTCTCAGAAAGCTTCTCTTTAGTTATTATGTGAGGATATTTCCTTTATCACCATGGGCCCCAATAGGCTCCCAAATATCACTTTGCAGATTCCACGAAAAGAGTGTTAGCAAACTGCTTCTTGAGGCAGAGGTTGTAACTCTGTGAGATGAACTCACAGATCAGAAAGAAGTTTCTCAGAAAGCTTCTTTCACGGTTTGAACGGATGAAATTTCCTTTATCAGCGTAGGCCTCAATGTGATCCAAAGAAGCCCTTCTCAGATTCCTCAAAGACAGTGTTAATGGACTGCTCCACGAAACATAAGTGTAACTCTGTGAGATGAATTCACACATCACCAAGAAGTTTCTAAGAAAGCTTCTTTCTAGTTTTCATCTGTGGATATTTCATTTGTCACTGTAATGTTCATTGCGCTATGAAGTATCTAATTGCAGATTTCCAGAAAACTGTGCTAACAAACTGATCACTGAAGAGAAACGTGTAACTCTGTGAGTTGCATTCACACTTGGCAATGCAGTTTCTCAGAAAGCTTCTCTTTAGTTATTATGTGAGGATATTTCCTTTATCACCATGGGCCCCAATAGGCTCCCAAATATCACTTTGCAGATTCCACGAAAAGAGTGTTAGCAAACTGCTTCTTGAGGCAGAGGTTGTAACTCTGTGAGATGAACTCACAGATCAGAAAGAAGTTTCTCAGAAAGCTTCTTTCACGTTTTGAACGGATGAAATTTCCTTTATCAGCGTAGGCCTCAATAGTGATCCAAAGAAGCCCTTCTCAGATTCCTCAAAGACAGTGTTAATGGACTGCTCCACGAAACATAAGTGTAACTCTGTGAGATGAATTCACACATCACCAAGAAGTTTCTAAGAAAGCTTCTTTCTAGTTTTCATCTCTGGATATTTCCTTTGTCACTGTAATGTTCATTGCGCTATGAAGTATCTAATTGCAGATTTCCAGAAAACTGTGCTAACAAACTGATCACTGAAGAGAAACGTGTAACTCTGTGAGTTGCATTCACACTTGGCAATGCAGTTTCTCAGAAAGCTTCTCTTTAGTTATTATGTGAGGATATTTCCTTTATCACCATGGGCCCCAATAGGCTCCCAAATATCACTTTGCAGATTCCACGAAAAGAGTGTTAGCAAACTGCTTCTTGAGGCAGAGGTTGTAACTCTGTGAGATGAACTCACAGATCAGAAAGAAGTTTCTCAGAAAGCTTCTTTCTCATTTTTATTGGAAGATGTTTCCATTGACCCCATTGTTTTCAAAGGGATCGGGAATATCTGTTCTCAGATTCCACACAAATAGGCCTAGGCCACGGCCCCACGAAATACCGCTGCAACTTAGTGAGTTGAATTCACACATCACATAGCGTTTCTCAGAAAGCTTCTTTCTTTAGTAAGACGAGGTTATTTGTGGTCTTGGAGCGCCACCGTGTGTCCTATTGCAAATTCTGCGAAAATTCTGCTAGCGAGTTTCTCAGTGGAAACAATGATGGACATCTGTGGGCTGAATTCACCCACAACAAAGAAGTTTTTGAGAAGCCTTCTCTGCAGGTTTCTCTGAGGATAGTTCCTTATTCAGCATGCGATTCAACGATATCCAAGACATCACATCTGAGATTCCTCAAATGAGTGCTAGGAAACTCCCCGAGAACGGGTGATAACACTGTGAAATGAATTCACATATCACAAAGCAGTTTCTCACAAAGCTTGGTTCCGCTTTCTTTGAAGGATATTTCCTTTCTCCTTCTATTCTTCAAAGCTATCTGAAATATCACTTCTCAGAATCCACGGAAACAGTCCAAAGAAACGGCTCCAAAGAACACTGGCGTAAGTCTGTGAGTTGCATTCACACATGGCAATGCAGTTTCTCAGAAAGCTTCTCTTTATTTATTATGTGAGGATATTTCCTTTATCACCATGGGCCCCAATAGGCTCCCAAATATCACTTTGCAGATTCCACGAAAAGAGTGTTAGCAAACTGCTTCTTGAGGCAGAGGTTGTAACTCTGTGAGATGAACTCACAGATCAGAAAGAAGTTTCTCAGAAAGCTTCTTTCACGTTTTGAACGGATGAAATTTCCTTTATCAGCGTAGGCCTCAAAGTGATCTAAAGAAGCCCTTCTCAGATTCCTCAAAGACAGTGTTAATGGACTGCTCCACGAAACATAAGTGTAACTCTGTGAGATGAATTCACACATCACCAAGAAGTTTCTAAGAAAGCTTCTTTCTAGTTTTCATCTGTGGATATTTCCTTTGTCACTGTAATGTTCATTGCGCTATGAAGTATCTAATTGCAGATTTCCAGAAAACTGTGCTAACAAACTGATCACTGAAGAGAAACGTGTAACTCTGTGAGTTGCATTCACACTTGGCAATGCAGTTTCTCAGAAAGCTTCTCTTTAGTTATTATGTGAGGATATTTCCTTTATCACCATGGGCCCCAATAGGCTCCCAAATATCACTTTGCAGATTCCACGAAAAGAGTGTTAGCAAACTGCTTCTTGAGGCAGAGGTTGTAACTCTGTGAGATGAACTCACAGATCAGAAAGAAGTTTCTCAGAAAGCTTCTTTCACGTTTTGAACGGATGAAATTTCCTTTATCAGCGTAGGCCTCAATGTGATCCAAAGAAGCCCTTCTCAGATTCCTCAAAGACAGTGTTAATGGACTGCTCCACGAAACATAAGTGTAACTCTGTGAGATGAATTCACACATCACCAAGAAGTTTCTAAGAAAGCTTCTTTCTAGTTTTCATCTCTGGATATTTCCTTTGTCACTGTAATGTTCATTGCGCTATGAAGTATCTAATTGCAGATTTCCAGAAAACTGTGCTAACAAACTGATCACTGAAGAGAAACGTGTAACTCTGTGGGTTGCATTCACACTTGGCAATGCAGTTTCTCAGAAAGCTTCTCTTTAGTTATTATGTGAGGATATTTCCTTTATAACCATGGGCCCCAATAGGCTCCCAAATATCACTTTGCAGATTCCACGAAAAGAGTGTTAGCAAACTGCTTCTTGAGGCAGAGGTTGTAACTCTGTGAGATGAACTCACAGATCAGAAAGAAGTTTCTCAGAAAGCTTCTTTCACGTTTTGAACGGATGAAATTTCCTTTATCAGCGTAGGCCTCAATGTGATCCAAAGAAGCCCTTCTCAGATTCCTCAAAGACAGTGTTAATGGACTGCTCCACGAAACATAAGTGTAACTCTGTGAGATGAATTCACACATCACCAAGAAGTTTCTAAGAAAGCTTCTTTCTAGTTTTCATCTCTGGATATTTCCTTTGTCACTGTAATGTTCATTGCGCTATGAAGTATCTAATTGCAGATTTCCAGAAAACTGTGCTAACAAACTGATCACTGAAGAGAAACGTGTAACTCTGTGGGTTGCATTCACACTTGGCAATGCAGTTTCTCAGAAAGCTTCTCTTTAGTTATTATGTGAGGATATTTCCTTTATCACCGTGGGCCCCAATAGGCTCCCAAATATCACTTTGCAGATTCCACGAAAAGAGTGTTAGCAAACTGCTTCTTGAGGCAGAGGTTGTAACTCTGTGAGATGAACTCACAGATCAGAAAGAAGTTTCTCAGAAAGCTTCTTTCACGGTTTGAACGGATGAAATTTCCTTTATCAGCGTAGGCCTCAAAGTGATCTAAAGAAGCCCTTCTCAGAATCCTCAAAGACAGTGTTAACGGACTGCTCCACGAAACATAAGTGTAACTCTGTGAGATGAATTCACACATCACCAAGAAGTTTCTAAGAAAGCTTCTTTCTAGTTTTCATCTGTGGATATTTCCTTTGTCACTGTAATGTTCATTGCGCTATGAAGTATCTAATTGCAGATTTCCAGAAAACTGTGCTAACAAACTGATCACTGAAGAGATACGTGTAACTCTGTGAGTTGCATTCACACATGGCAATGCAGTTTCTCAGAAAGCTTCTCTTTAGTTATTATGTGAGGATATTTCCTTTATCACCATTGGCCCCAATAGGCTCCCAAATATCACTTTGCAGATTCCACGAAAAGAGTGTTAGCAAACTGCTTCTTGAGGCAGAGGTTGTAACTCTGTGAGATGAACTCACAGATCAGAAAGAAGTTTCTCAGAAAGCTTCTTTCACGGTTTGAACGGATGAAATTTCCTTTATCAGCGTAGGCCTCAAAGTGATCTAAAGAAGCCCTTCTCAGATTCCTCAAAGACAGTGTTAATGGACTGCTCCACGAAACATAAGTGTAACTCTGTGAGATGAATTCACACATCACCAAGAAGTTTCTAAGAAAGCTTCTTTCTAGTTTTCATCTGTGGATATTTCATTTGTCACTGTTAATGTTCATTGCGCTATGAAGTATCTAATTGCAGATTTCCAGAAAACTGTGCTAACAAACTGATCACTGAAGAGAAACGTGTAACTCTGTGAGTTGCATTCACACATGGCAATGCAGTTTCTCAGAAAGCTTCTCTTTAGTTATTATGTGAGGATATTTCCTTTATCACCATGGGCCCCAATAGGCTCCCAAATATCACTTTGCAGATTCCACGAAAAGAGTGTTAGCAAACTGCTTCTTGAGGCAGAGGTTGTAACTCTGTGAGATGAACTCACAGATCAGAAAGAAGTTTCTGAGAAAGCTTCTTTCACGTTTTGAACGGATGAAATTTCCTTTATCAGCGTAGGCCTCAATGTGATCCAAAGAAGCCCTTCTCAGATTCCTCAAAGACAGTGTTAATGGACTGCTCCACGAAACATAAGTGTAACTCTGTGAGATGAATTCACACATCACCAAGAAGTTTCTAAGAAAGCTTCTTTCTAGTTTTCATCTCTGGATATTTCCTTTGTCACTGTAATGTTCATTGCGCTATGAAGTATCTAATTGCAGATTTCCAGAAAACTGTGCTAACAAACTGATCACTGAAGAGAAACGTGTAACTCTGTGGGTTGCATTCACACTTGGCAATGCAGTTTCTCAGAAAGCTTCTCTTTAGTTATTATGTGAGGATATTTCCTTTATAACCATGGGCCCCAATAGGCTCCCAAATATCACTTTGCAGATTCCACGAAAAGAGTGTTAGCAAACTGCTTCTTGAGGCAGAGGTTGTAACTCTGTGAGATGAACTCACAGATCAGAAAGAAGTTTCTGAGAAAGCTTCTTTCACGTTTTGAACGGATGAAATTTCCTTTATCAGCGTAGGCCTCAATGTGATCCAAAGAAGCCCTTCTCAGATTCCTCAAAGACAGTGTTAATGGACTGCTCCACGAAACATAAGTGTAACTCTGTGAGATGAATTCACACATCACCAAGAAGTTTCTAAGAAAGCTTCTTTCTAGTTTTCATCTCTGGATATTTCCTTTGTCACTGTAATGTTCATTGCGCTATGAAGTATCTAATTGCAGATTTCCAGAAAACTGTGCTAACAAACTGATCACTGAAGAGAAACGTGTAACTCTGTGGGTTGCATTCACACTTGGCAATGCAGTTTCTCAGAAAGCTTCTCTTTAGTTATTATGTGAGGATATTTCCTTTATCACCAGTGGGCCCCAATAGGCTCCCAAATATCACTTTGCAGATTCCACGAAAAGAGTGTTAGCAAACTGCTTCTTGAGGCAGAGGTTGTAACTCTGTGAGATGAACTCACAGATCAGAAAGAAGTTTCTCAGAAAGCTTCTTTCACGTTTTGAACGGATGAAATTTCCTTTATCAGCGTAGGCCTCAATGAGATTGAAGAAGCCCATGTCAGAATCCTCAAAGACAGTGTTAATGGACTGCTCCACGAAACATAAGTGTAACTCTGTGAGATGAATTCACACATCACCAAGAAGTTTCTAAGAAAGCTTCTTTCTAGTTTTCATCTGTGGATATTTCCTTTGTCACTGTAATGTTCATTGCGCTATGAAGTATCTAATTGCAGATTTCCAGAGAGCTGTGCTAACAAACTGATCACTGAAGAGAAACGTGTAACTCTGTGAGTTGCATTCACACATGGCAATGCAGTTTCTCAGAAAGCTTCTCTTTAGTTATTATGTGAGGATATTTCCTTTATCACCATGGGCCCCAATAGGCTCCCAAATATCACTTTGCAGATTCCACGAAAAGAGTGTTAGCAAACTGCTTCTTGAGGCAGAGGTTGTAACTCTGTGAGATGAACTCACAGATCAGAAAGAAGTTTCTCAGAAAGCTTCTTTCACGGTTTGAACGGATGAAATTTCCTTTATCAGCGTAGGCCTCAATGTGATCCAAAGAAGCCCTTCTCAGATTCCTCAAAGACAGTGTTAATGGACTGCTCCACGAAACATAAGTGTAACTCTGTGAGATGAATTCACACATCACCAAGAAGTTTCTAAGAAAGCTTCTTTCTAGTTTTCATCTCTGGATATTTCCTTTGTCACTGTAATGTTCATTGCGCTATGAAGTATCTAATTGCAGATTTCCAGAAAACTGTGCTAACAAACTGATCACTGAAGAGAAACGTGTAACTCTGTGGGTTGCATTCACACTTGGCAATGCAGTTTCTCAGAAAGCTTCTCTTTAGTTATTATGTGAGGATATTTCCTTTATTACCATGGGCCCCAATAGGCTCCCAAATATCACTTTGCAGATTCCACGAAAAGAGTGTTAGCAAACTGCTTCTTGAGGCAGAGGTTGTAACTCTGTGAGATGAACTCACAGATCAGAAAGAAGTTTCTCAGAAAGCTTCTTTCACGTTTTGAACGGATGAAATTTCCTTTATCAGCGTAGGCCTCAAGTATGATCCAAAGAAGCCCTTCTCAGATTCCTCAAAGACAGTGTTAATGGACTGCTCCACGAAACATAAGTGTAACTCTGTGAGATGAATTCACACATCACCAAGAAGTTTCTAAGAAAGCTTCTTTCTAGTTTTCATCTCTGGATATTTCCTTTGTCACTGTAATGTTCATTGCGCTATGAAGTATCTAATTGCAGATTTCCAGAAAACTGTGCTAACAAACTGATCACTGAAGAGAAACGTGTAACTCTGTGGGTTGCATTCACACTTGGCAATGCAGTTTCTCAGAAAGCTTCTCTTTAGTTATTATGTGAGGATATTTCCTTTATCACCATGGGCCCCAATAGGCTCCCAAATATCACTTTGCAGATTCCACGAAAAGAGTGTTAGCAAACTGCTTCTTGAGGCAGAGGTTGTAACTCTGTGAGATGAACTCACAGATCAGAAAGAAGTTTCTCAGAAAGCTTCTTTCACGTTTTGAACGGATGAAATTTCCTTTATCAGCGTAGGCCTCAATATGATCCAAAGAAGCCCTTCTCAGATTCCTCAAAGACAGTGTTAATGCACTGCTCCACGAAACATAAGTGTAACTCTGTGAGATGAATTCACACATCACCAAGAAGTTTCTAAGAAAGCTTCTTTCTAGTTTTCATCTGTGGATATTTCATTTGTCACTGTTATGTTCATTGCGCTATGAAGTATCTAATTGCAGATTTCCAGAAAACTGTGCTAACAAACTGATCACATGAAGAGAAACGTGTAACTCTGTGAGTTGCATTCACACATGGCAATGCAGTTTCTCATAAAGCTTCTCTTTAGTTATTATGTGAGGATATTTCCTTTATCACCAGTGGGCCCCAATAGGCTCCCAAATATCACTTTGCAGATTCCACGAAAAGAGTGTTAGCAAACTGCTTCTTGAGGCAGAGGTTGTAACTCTGTGAGATGAACTCACAGATCAGAAAGAAGTTTCTCAGAAAGCTTCTTTCACGGTTTGAACGGATGAAATTTCCTTTATCAGCGTAGGCCTCAATGTGATCCAAAGAAGCCCTTCTCAGATTCCTCAAAGACAGTGTTAATGGACTGCTCCACGAAACATAAGTGTAACTCTGTGAGATGAATTCACACATCACCAAGAAGTTTCTAAGAAAGCTTCTTTCTAGTTTTCATCTCTGGATATTTCCTTTGTCACTGTAATGTTCATTGCGCTATGAAGTATCTAATTGCAGATTTCCAGAAAACTGTGCTAACAAACTGATCACTGAAGAGAAACGTGTAACTCTGTGGGTTGCATTCACACTTGGCAATGCAGTTTCTCAGAAAGCTTCTCTTTAGTTATTATGTGAGGATATTTCCTTTATTACCATGGGCCCCAATAGGCTCCCAAATATCACTTTGCAGATTCCACGAAAAGAGTGTTAGCAAACTGCTTCTTGAGGCAGAGGTGGTAACTCTGTGAGATGAACTCACAGATCAGAAAGAAGTTTCTCAGAAAGCTTCTTTCACGTTTTGAAGGGATGAAATTTCCTTTATCAGCGTAGGCCTCAGTATGATCCAAAGAAGCCCTTCTCAGATTCCTCAAAGACAGTGTTAATGGACTGCTCCACGAAACATAAGTGTAACTCTGTGAGATGAATTCACACATCACCAAGAAGTTTCTAAGAAAGCTTCTTTCTAGTTTTCATCTGTGGATATTTCCTTTGTCACTGCAATGTTCATTGCGCTATGAAGTATCTAATTGCAGATTTCCAGAAACTGTGCTAACAAACTGATCACTGAAGAGAAACGTGTAACTCTGTGGGTTGCATTCACACTTGGCATGCAGTTTCTCAGAAGCTTCTCTTTAGTTATTATGTGAGGATATTTCCTTTATTACCATGGGCCCCAATAGGCTCCCAAATATCACTTTGCAGATTCCACGAAAAGAGTGTTAGCAAACTGCTTCTTGAGGCAGAGGTTGTAACTCTGTGAGATGAACTCACAGATCAGAAAGAAGTTTCTCAGAAAGCTTCTTTCCTCCTTTTATTGGAAGATGTTTCCATTGGCCCCATTGTTTTCAAAGGGATCGGGAATATGTTCTCAGATTCCACACAAATAGGCCTAGGCCACGGCCCCACGAAATACGCTGCAACTAGTAGTTGTGAATTCACACATCACATAGCGTTTCTCAGAAAGCTTCTTTCTTTAGTAAGACGAGGTTTTTGTGGTCTTGGAGCGCCACCGTGTGTCCTATTGCAGATCTGCGAAAATTCTGCTAGCGAGTTTCTCAGTGGAAACAATGATGGACATCTGTGGGCTGAATTCACCACAACAAAGAAGTTTTGAGAAGCCTTCTCTGCAGGTTTCTCTGAGGATAGTTCCTTATTCAGCATGCGATTCAACGATATCCAAGACATCACATCTGAGATTCCTCAAAATGAGTGCTAGGAAACTCCCCCGAGAACGGGTGAGAGAACACTGTGAAATGAATTCACATATCACAAAGCAGTTTCTCACAAAGCTTGGTTCCGCTTTCTCTTGAAGGATATTTCCTTTCTCCTTCTATTCTTCAAAGCTATCTGAAATATCACTTCTCAGAATCCACGGAAACAGTCCAAAGAAACGGCTCCAACAACACTGGCGTAAGTCTGTGAGTTGCATTCACACATGGCAATGCAGTTTCTCAGAAAGCTTCTCTTTAGTTATTATGTGAGGATATTTCCTTTATTACCATGGGCCCCAATAGGCTCCCAAATATCACTTTGCAGATTCCACGAAAAGAGTGTTAGCAAACTGCTTCTTGAGGCAGAGGTTGTAACTCTGTGAGATGAACTCACAGATCAGAAAGAAGTTTCTGAGAAAGCTTCTTTCACGTTTTGAACGGATGAAATTTCCTTTATCAGCGTAGGCCTCAATGTGATCCAAAGAAGCCCTTCTCAGATTCCTCAAAGACAGTGTTAATGGACTGCTCCACGAAACATAAGTGTAACTCTGTGAGATGAATTCACACATCACCAAGAATTTTCTAAGAAAGCTTCTTTCTAGTTTTCATCTCTGGATATTTCCTTTGTCACTGTAATGTTCATTGCGCTATGAAGTATCTAATTGCAGATTTCCAGAAAACTGTGCTAACAAACTGATCACTGAAGAGAAACGTGTAACTCTGTGGATTGCATTCACACTTGGCAATGCAGTTTCTCAGAAAGCTTCTCTTTAGTTATTATGTGAGGATATTTCCTTTATTACCATGGGCCCCAATAGGCTCCCAAATATCACTTTGCAGATTCCACGAAAAGAGTGTTAGCAAACTGCTTCTTGAGGCAGAGGTTGTAACTCTGTGAGATGAACTCACAGATCAGAAAGAAGTTTCTCAGAAAGCTTCTTTCACGGTTTGAACGGATGAAATTTCCTTTATCAGCGTAGGCCTCAATATGATCCAAAGAAGCCCTTCTCAGATTCCTCAAAGACAGTGTTAATGGACTGCTCCACGAAACATAAGTGTAACTCTGTGAGATGAATTCACACATCACCAAGAAGTTTCTAAGAAAGCTTCTTTCTAGTTTTCATCTGTGGATATTTCCTTTGTCACTGTAATGTTCATTGCGCTATGAAGTATCTAATTGCAGATTTCCAGAAAACTGTGCTAACAAACTGATCACTGAAGAGAAACGTGTAACTCTGTGAGTTGCATTCACACTTGGCAATGCAGTTTCTCAGAAAGCTTCTCTTTAGTTATTATGTGAGGATATTTCCTTTATCACCATGGGCCCCAATAGGCTCCCAAATATCTCTTTGCAGATTCCACGAAAAGAGTGTTAGCAAACTGCTTCTTGAGGCAGAGGTTGTAACTCTGTGAGATGAACTCACAGATCAGAAAGAAGTTTCTCAGAAAGCTTCTTTCTCATTTTTATTGGAAGATGTTTCCATTGGCCCCATTGTTTTCAAAGGGATCGGGAATATCTGTTCTCAGATTCCACACAAATAGGCCTAGGCCACGGCCCCACGAAATACCGCTGCAACTTAGTGAGTTGAATTCACACATCACATAGCGTTTCTCAGAAAGCTTCTTTCTTTAGTAAGACGAGGTTATTTGTGGTCTTGGAGCGCCACCGTGTGTCCTATTGCAGATTCTGCGAAAATTCTGCTAGCGAGTTTCTCAGTGGAAACAATGATGGACATCTGTGGGCTGAATTCACCCACAACAAAGAAGTTTTTGAGAAGCCTTCTCTGCAGGTTTCTCTGAGGATAGTTCCTTATTCAGCATGCGATTCAACGATATCCAAGACATCACATCTGAGATTCCTCAAAATGAGTGCTAGGAAACTATCCCGAGAACGGGTGATAGAACACAGTGAAATGAATTCACATATCACAAAGCAGTTTCTCACAAAGCTTGGTTCCGCTTTCTCTTGAAGGATATTTCCTTTCTCCTTCTATTCTTCAAAGCTATCTGAAATATCACTTCTCAGAATCCACGGAAACAGTCCAAAGAAATGGCTCCAAAGAACACTGGCGTAAGTCTGTGAGTTGCATTCACACATGGCAATGCAGTTTCTCAGAAAGCTTCTCTTTAGTTATTATGTGAGGATATTTCCTTTATTACCATGGGCCCCAATAGGCTCCCAAATATCACTTTGCAGATTCCACGAAAAGAGTGTTAGCAAACTGCTTCTTGAGGCAGAGGTTGTAACTCTGTGAGATGAACTCACAGATCAGAAAGAAGTTTCTCAGAAAGCTTCTTTCACGGTTTGAACGGATGAAATTTCCTTTATCAGCGTAGGCCTCAATGTGATCCAAAGAAGCCCTTCTCAGATTCCTCAAAGACAGTGTTAATGGACTGCTCCACGAAACATAAGTGTAACTCTGTGAGATGAATTCACACATCACCAAGAAGTTTCTAAGAAAGCTTCTTTCTAGTTTTCATCTCTGGATATTTCCTTTGTCACTGTAATGTTCATTGCGCTATGAAGTATCTAATTGCAGATTTCCAGAAAACTGTGCTAACAAACTGATCACTGAAGAGAAACGTGTAACTCTGTGAGTTGCATTCACACTTGGCAATGCAGTTTCTCAGAAAGCTTCTCTTTAGTTATTATGTGAGGATATTTCCTTTATCACCATGGGCCCCAATAGGCTCCCAAATATCACTTTGCAGATTCCATGAAAAGAGTGTTAGCAAACTGCTTCTTGAGGCAGAGGTAGTAACTCTGTGAGATGAACTCACAGATCAGAAAGAAGTTTCTCAGAAAGCGTCTTTCACGTTTTAAACGGATGAAATTTCCTTTATCAGCGTAGGCCTCAATATGATCCAAAGAAGCCCTTCTCAGATTCCTCAAAGACAGTGTTAATGGACTGCTCCACGAAACATAAGTGTAACTCTGTGAGATGAATTCACACATCACCAAGAAGTTTCTAAGAAAGCTTCTTTCTAGTTTTCATCTGTGGATATTTCCTTTGTCACTGTAATGTTCATTGCGCTATGAAGTATCTAATTGCAGATTTCCAGAAAACTGTGCTAACAAACTGATCACTGAAGAGAAACGTGTAACTCTGTGAGTTGCATTCACACTTGGCAATGCAGTTTCTCAGAAAGCTTCTCTTTAGTTATTATGTGAGGATATTTCCTTTATCACCATGGGCCCCAATAGGCTCCCAAATATCACTTTGCAGATTCCACGAAAAGAGTGTTAGCAAACTGCTTCTTGAGGCAGAGGTTGTAACTCTGTGAGATGAACTCACAGATCAGAAAGAAGTTTCTCAGAAAGCTTCTTTCTCATTTTTATTGGAAGATGTTTCCATTGACCCCATTGTTTTCAAAGGGATCGGGAATATCTGTTCTCAGATTCCACACAAATAGGCCTAGGCCACGGCCCCACGAAATACCGCTGCAACTTAGTGAGTTGAATTCACACATCACATAGCGTTTCTCAGAAAGCTTCTTTCTTTAGTAAGACGAGGTTATTTGTGGTCTTGGAGCGCCACCGTGTGTCCTATTGCAAATTCTGCGAAAATTCTGCTAGCGAGTTTCTCAGTGGAAACAATGATGGACATCTGTGGGCTGAATTCACCCACAACAAAGAAGTTTTTGAGAAGCCTTCTCTGCAGGTTTCTCTGAGGATAGTTCCTTATTCAGCATGCGATTCAACGATATCCAAGACATCACATCTGAGATTCCTCAAAATGAGTGCTAGGAAACTCCCCCGAGAACGGGTGATAGAACACTGTGAAATGAATTCACATATCACAAAGCAGTTTCTCACAAAGCTTGGTTCCGCTTTCTCTTGAAGGATATTTCCTTTCTCCTTCTATTCTTCAAAGCTATCTGAAATATCACTTCTCAGAATCCACGGAAACAGTCCAAAGAAACGGCTCCAAAGAACACTGGCGTAAGTCTGTGAGTTGCATTCACACATGGCAATGCAGTTTCTCAGAAAGCTTCTCTTTATTTATTATGTGAGGATATTTCCTTTATCACCATGGGCCCCAATAGGCTCCCAAATATCACTTTGCAGATTCCATGAAAAGAGTGTTAGCAAACTGCTTCTTGAGGCAGAGGTAGTAACTCTGTGAGATGAACTCACAGATCAGAAAGAAGTTTCTCAGAAAACGTCTTTCACGTTTTGAACGGATGAAATTTCCTTTATCAGCGTAGGCCTCAAAGTGGTCTAAAGAAGCCCTTCTCAGAATCCTCAAAGACAGTGTTAATGGACTGCTCCACGAAACATAAGTGTAACTCTGTGAGATGAATTCACACATCACCAAGAAGTTTCTAAGAAAGCTTCTTTCTAGTTTTCATCTGTGGATATTTCCTTTGTCACTGTAATGTTCATTGCGCTATGAAGTATCTAATTGCAGATTTCCAGAAAACTGTGCTAACAAACTGATCACTGAAGAGAAACGTGTAACTCTGTGAGTTGCATTCACACTTGGCAATGCAGTTTCTCAGAAAGCTTCTCTTTAGTTATTATGTGAGGAGATTTCCTTTATCACCATGGGCCCCAATAGGCTCCCAAATATCACTTTGCAGATTCCACGAAAAGAGTGTTAGCAAACTGCTTCTTGAGGCAGAGGTTGTAACTCTGTGAGATGAACTCACAGATCAGAAAGAAGTTTCTCAGAAAGCTTCTTTCACGTTTTGAACGGATGAAATTTCCTTTATCAGCGTAGGCCTCAATGTGATCCAAAGAAGCCCTTCTCAGATTCCTCAAAGACAGTGTTAATGGACTGCTCCACGAAACATAAGTGTAACTCTGTGAGATGAATTCACACATCACCAAGAAGTTTCTAAGAAAGCTTCTTTCTAGTTTTCATCTCTGGATATTTCCTTTGTCACTGTAATGTTCATTGCGCTATGAAGTATCTAATTGCAGATTTCCAGAAAACTGTGCTAACAAACTGATCACTGAAGAGAAACGTGTAACTCTGTGGATTGCATTCACACTTGGCAATGCAGTTTCTCAGAAAGCTTCTCTTTAGTTATTATGTGAGGATATTTCCTTTATTACCATGGGCCCCAATAGGCTCCCAAATATCACTTTGCAGATTCCACGAAAAGAGTGTTAGCAAACTGCTTCTTGAGGCAGAGGTTGTAACTCTGTGAGATGAACTCACAGATCAGAAAGAAGTTTCTCAGAAAGCTTCTTTCACGGTTTGAACGGATGAAATTTCCTTTATCAGCGTAGGCCTCAATATGATCCAAAGAAGCCCTTCTCAGATTCCTCAAAGACAGTGTTAATGGACTGCTCCACGAAACATAAGTGTAACTCTGTGAGATGAATTCACACATCACCAAGAAGTTTCTAAGAAAGCTTCTTTCTAGTTTTCATCTGTGGATATTTCCTTTGTCACTGTAATGTTCATTGCGCTATGAAGTATCTAATTGCAGATTTCCAGAAAACTGTGCTAACAAACTGATCACTGAAGAGAAACGTGTAACTCTGTGAGTTGCATTCACACTTGGCAATGCAGTTTCTCAGAAAGCTTCTCTTTAGTTATTATGTGAGGATATTTCCTTTATCACCATGGGCCCCAATAGGCTCCCAAATATCTCTTTGCAGATTCCACGAAAAGAGTGTTAGCAAACTGCTTCTTGAGGCAGAGGTTGTAACTCTGTGAGATGAACTCACAGATCAGAAAGAAGTTTCTCAGAAAGCTTCTTTCTCATTTTTATTGGAAGATGTTTCCATTGGCCCCATTGTTTTCAAAGGGATCGGGAATATCTGTTCTCAGATTCCACACAAATAGGCCTAGGCCACGGCCCCACGAAATACCGCTGCAACTTAGTGAGTTGAATTCACACATCACATAGCGTTTCTCAGAAAGCTTCTTTCTTTAGTAAGACGAGGTTATTTGTGGTCTTGGAGCGCCACCGTGTGTCCTATTGCAGATTCTGCGAAAATTCTGCTAGCGAGTTTCTCAGTGGAAACAATGATGGACATCTGTGGGCTGAATTCACCCACAACAAAGAAGTTTTTGAGAAGCCTTCTCTGCAGGTTTCTCTGAGGATAGTTCCTTATTCAGCATGCGATTCAACGATATCCAAGACATCACATCTGAGATTCCTCAAAATGAGTGCTAGGAAACTATCCCGAGAACGGGTGATAGAACACAGTGAAATGAATTCACATATCACAAAGCAGTTTCTCACAAAGCTTGGTTCCGCTTTCTCTTGAAGGATATTTCCTTTCTCCTTCTATTCTTCAAAGCTATCTGAAATATCACTTCTCAGAATCCACGGAAACAGTCCAAAGAAATGGCTCCAAAGAACACTGGCGTAAGTCTGTGAGTTGCATTCACACATGGCAATGCAGTTTCTCAGAAAGCTTCTCTTTAGTTATTATGTGAGGATATTTCCTTTATTACCATGGGCCCCAATAGGCTCCCAAATATCACTTTGCAGATTCCACGAAAAGAGTGTTAGCAAACTGCTTCTTGAGGCAGAGGTTGTAACTCTGTGAGATGAACTCACAGATCAGAAAGAAGTTTCTCAGAAAGCTTCTTTCACGGTTTGAACGGATGAAATTTCCTTTATCAGCGTAGGCCTCAATGTGATCCAAAGAAGCCCTTCTCAGATTCCTCAAAGACAGTGTTAATGGACTGCTCCACGAAACATAAGTGTAACTCTGTGAGATGAATTCACACATCACCAAGAAGTTTCTAAGAAAGCTTCTTTCTAGTTTTCATCTCTGGATATTTCCTTTGTCACTGTAATGTTCATTGCGCTATGAAGTATCTAATTGCAGATTTCCAGAAAACTGTGCTAACAAACTGATCACTGAAGAGAAACGTGTAACTCTGTGAGTTGCATTCACACTTGGCAATGCAGTTTCTCAGAAAGCTTCTCTTTAGTTATTATGTGAGGATATTTCCTTTATCACCATGGGCCCCAATAGGCTCCCAAATATCACTTTGCAGATTCCATGAAAAGAGTGTTAGCAAACTGCTTCTTGAGGCAGAGGTAGTAACTCTGTGAGATGAACTCACAGATCAGAAAGAAGTTTCTCAGAAAGCGTCTTTCACGTTTTAAACGGATGAAATTTCCTTTATCAGCGTAGGCCTCAATATGATCCAAAGAAGCCCTTCTCAGATTCCTCAAAGACAGTGTTAATGGACTGCTCCACGAAACATAAGTGTAACTCTGTGAGATGAATTCACACATCACCAAGAAGTTTCTAAGAAAGCTTCTTTCTAGTTTTCATCTGTGGATATTTCCTTTGTCACTGTAATGTTCATTGCGCTATGAAGTATCTAATTGCAGATTTCCAGAAAACTGTGCTAACAAACTGATCACTGAAGAGAAACGTGTAACTCTGTGAGTTGCATTCACACTTGGCAATGCAGTTTCTCAGAAAGCTTCTCTTTAGTTATTATGTGAGGATATTTCCTTTATCACCATGGGCCCCAATAGGCTCCCAAATATCACTTTGCAGATTCCACGAAAAGAGTGTTAGCAAACTGCTTCTTGAGGCAGAGGTTGTAACTCTGTGAGATGAACTCACAGATCAGAAAGAAGTTTCTCAGAAAGCTTCTTTCTCATTTTTATTGGAAGATGTTTCCATTGACCCCATTGTTTTCAAAGGGATCGGGAATATCTGTTCTCAGATTCCACACAAATAGGCCTAGGCCACGGCCCCACGAAATACCGCTGCAACTTAGTGAGTTGAATTCACACATCACATAGCGTTTCTCAGAAAGCTTCTTTCTTTAGTAAGACGAGGTTATTTGTGGTCTTGGAGCGCCACCGTGTGTCCTATTGCAAATTCTGCGAAAATTCTGCTAGCGAGTTTCTCAGTGGAAACAATGATGGACATCTGTGGGCTGAATTCACCCACAACAAAGAAGTTTTTGAGAAGCCTTCTCTGCAGGTTTCTCTGAGGATAGTTCCTTATTCAGCATGCGATTCAACGATATCCAAGACATCACATCTGAGATTCCTCAAAATGAGTGCTAGGAAACTCCCCCGAGAACGGGTGATAGAACACTGTGAAATGAATTCACATATCACAAAGCAGTTTCTCACAAAGCTTGGTTCCGCTTTCTCTTGAAGGATATTTCCTTTCTCCTTCTATTCTTCAAAGCTATCTGAAATATCACTTCTCAGAATCCACGGAAACAGTCCAAAGAAACGGCTCCAAAGAACACTGGCGTAAGTCTGTGAGTTGCATTCACACATGGCAATGCAGTTTCTCAGAAAGCTTCTCTTTATTTATTATGTGAGGATATTTCCTTTATCACCATGGGCCCCAATAGGCTCCCAAATATCACTTTGCAGATTCCATGAAAAGAGTGTTAGCAAACTGCTTCTTGAGGCAGAGGTAGTAACTCTGTGAGATGAACTCACAGATCAGAAAGAAGTTTCTCAGAAAACGTCTTTCACGTTTTGAACGGATGAAATTTCCTTTATCAGCGTAGGCCTCAAAGTGGTCTAAAGAAGCCCTTCTCAGAATCCTCAAAGACAGTGTTAATGGACTGCTCCACGAAACATAAGTGTAACTCTGTGAGATGAATTCACACATCACCAAGAAGTTTCTAAGAAAGCTTCTTTCTAGTTTTCATCTGTGGATATTTCCTTTGTCACTGTAATGTTCATTGCGCTATGAAGTATCTAATTGCAGATTTCCAGAAAACTGTGCTAACAAACTGATCACTGAAGAGAAACGTGTAACTCTGTGAGTTGCATTCACACTTGGCAATGCAGTTTCTCAGAAAGCTTCTCTTTAGTTATTATGTGAGGAGATTTCCTTTATCACCATGGGCCCCAATAGGCTCCCAAATATCACTTTGCAGATTCCACGAAAAGAGTGTTAGCAAACTGCTTCTTGAGGCAGAGGTTGTAACTCTGTGAGATGAACTCACAGATCAGAAAGAAGTTTCTCAGAAAGCTTCTTTCACGTTTTGAACGGATGAAATTTCCTTTATCAGCGTAGGCCTCAATGTGATCCAAAGAAGCCCTTCTCAGATTCCTCAAAGACAGTGTTAATGGACTGCTCCACGAAACATAAGTGTAACTCTGTGAGATGAATTCACACATCACCAAGAAGTTTCTAAGAAAGCTTCTTTCTAGTTTTCATCTCTGGATATTTCCTTTGTCACTGTAATGTTCATTGGGCTATGAAGTATCTAATTGCAGATTTCCAGAAAACTGTGCTAACAAACTGATCACTGAAGAGAAACGTGTAACTCTGTGGGTTGCATTCACACTTGGCAATGCAGTTTCTCAGAAAGCTTCTCTTTAGTTATTATGTGAGGATATTTCCTTTATAACCATGGGCCCCAATAGGCTCCCAAATATCACTTTGCAGATTCCACGAAAAGAGTGTTAGCAAACTGCTTCTTGAGGCAGAGGTTGTAACTCTGTGAGATGAACTCACAGATCAGAAAGAAGTTTCTGAGAAAGCTTCTTTCACGTTTTGAACGGATGAAATTTCCTTTATCAGCGTAGGCCTCAATGTGATCCAAAGAAGCCCTTCTCAGATTCCTCAAAGACAGTGTTAATGGACTGCTCCACGAAACATAAGTGTAACTCTGTGAGATGAATTCACACATCACCAAGAAGTTTCTAAGAAAGCTTCTTTCTAGTTTTCATCTCTGGATATTTCCTTTGTCACTGTAATGTTCATTGCGCTATGAAGTATCTAATTGCAGATTTCCAGAAAACTGTGCTAACAAACTGATCACTGAAGAGAAACGTGTAACTCTGTGGGTTGCATTCACACTTGGCAATGCAGTTTCTCAGAAAGCTTCTCTTTAGTTATTATGTGAGGATATTTCCTTTATCACCGTGGGCCCCAAAAGGCTCCCAAATATCACTTTGCAGATTCCACGAAAAGAGTGTTAGCAAACTGCTTCTTGAGGCAGAGGTTGTAACTCTGTGAGATGAACTCACAGATCAGAAAGAAGTTTCTCAGAAAGCTTCTTTCACGGTTTGAACGGATGAAATTTCCTTTATCAGCGTAGGCCTCAAAGTGGTCTAAAGAAGCCCTTCTCAGAATCCTCAAAGACAGTGTTAACGGACTGCTCCACGAAACATAAGTGTAACTCTGTGAGATGAATTCACACATCACCAAGAAGTTTCTAAGAAAGCTTCTTTCTAGTTTTCATTTGTGGATATTTCCTTTGTCACTGTAATGTTCATTGCGCTATGAAGTATCTAATTGCAGATTTCCAGAAAACTGTGCTAACAAACTGATCACTGAAGAGAACGTGTAACTCTGTGAGTTGCATTCACACATGGCAATGCAGTTTCTCAGAAAGCTTCTCTTTAGTTATTATGTGAGGATATTTCCTTTATCACCATTGGCCCCAATAGGCTCCCAAATATCACTTTGCAGATTCCACGAAAAGAGTGTTAGCAAACTGCTTCTTGAGGCAGAGGTTGTAACTCTGTGAGATGAACTCACAGATCAGAAAGAAGTTTCTCAGAAAGCTTCTTTCACGGTTTGAACGGATGAAATTTCCTTTATCAGCGTAGGCCTCAAAGTGGTCTAAAGAAGCCCTTCTCAGAATCCCCAAAGACAGTGTTAACGGACTGCTCCACGAGACATAAGTGTAACTCTGTGAGATGAATTCACACATCACCAAGAAGTTTCTAAGAAAGCTTCTTTCTAGTTTTCATCTGTGGATATTTCATTTCTCACTGTTATGTTCATTGCGCTATGAAGTATCTAATTGCAGATTTCCAGAAAACTGTGCTAACAAACTGATCACTGAAGAGAAACGTGTAACTCTGTGAGTTGCATTCACACATGGCAATGCAGTTTCTCAGAAAGCTTCTCTTTAGTTATTATGTGAGGATATTTCCGTTATCACCATGGGCCCCAATAGGCTCCCAAATATCACTTTGCAGATTCCACGAAAAGAGTGTTAGCAAACTGCTTCTTGAGGCAGAGGTTGTAACTCTGTGAGATGAACTCACAGATCAGAAAGAAGTTTCTGAGAAAGCTTCTTTCACGTTTTGAACGGATGAAATTTCCTTTATCAGCGTAGGCCTCAATGTGATCCAAAGAAGCCCTTCTCAGATTCCTCAAAGACAGTGTTAATGGACTGCTCCACGAAACATAAGTGTAACTCTGTGAGATGAATTCACACATCACCAAGAAGTTTCTAAGAAAGCTTCTTTCTAGTTTTCATCTCTGGATATTTCCTTTGTCACTGTAATGTTCATTGGGCTATGAAGTATCTAATTGCAGATTTCCAGAAAACTGTGCTAACAAACTGATCACTGAAGAGAAACGTGTAACTCTGTGGGTTGCATTCACACTTGGCAATGCAGTTTCTCAGAAAGCTTCTCTTTAGTTATTATGTGAGGATATTTCCTTTATAACCATGGGCCCCAATAGGCTCCCAAATATCACTTTGCAGATTCCACGAAAAGAGTGTTAGCAAACTGCTTCTTGAGGCAGAGGTTGTAACTCTGTGAGATGAACTCACAGATCAGAAAGAAGTTTCTGAGAAAGCTTCTTTCACGTTTTGAACGGATGAAATTTCCTTTATCAGCGTAGGCCTCAATGTGATCCAAAGAAGCCCTTCTCAGATTCCTCAAAGACAGTGTTAATGGACTGCTCCACGAAACATAAGTGTAACTCTGTGAGATGAATTCACACATCACCAAGAAGTTTCTAAGAAAGCTTCTTTCTAGTTTTCATCTCTGGATATTTCCTTTGTCACTGTAATGTTCATTGCGCTATGAAGTATCTAATTGCAGATTTCCAGAAAACTGTGCTAACAAACTGATCACTGAAGAGAAACGTGTAACTCTGTGGGTTGCATTCACACTTGGCAATGCAGTTTCTCAGAAAGCTTCTCTTTAGTTATTATGTGAGGATATTTCCTTTATCACCATGGGCCCCAATAGGCTCCCAAATATCACTTTGCAGATTCCACGAAAAGAGTGTTAGCAAACTGCTTCTTGAGGCAGAGGTTGTAACTCTGTGAGATGAACTCACAGATCAGAAAGAAGTTTCTCAGAAAGCTTCTTTCACGGTTTGAACGGATGAAATTTCCTTTATCAGCGTAGGCCTCAAAGTGTCTAAAGAAGCCCTTCTCAGATTCCTCAAAGACAGTGTTAACGGACTGCTCCACGAAACATAAGTGTAACTCTGTGAGATGAATTCACACATCACCAAGAAGTTTCTAAGAAAGCTTCTTTCTAGTTTTCATCTGTGGATATTTCCTTTGTCACTGTAATGTTCATTGCGCTATGAAGTATCTAATTGCAGATTTCCAGAAAACTGTGCTAACAAACTGATCACTGAAGAGATACGTGTAACTCTGTGAGTTGCATTCACACATGGCAATGCAGTTTCTCAGAAAGCTTCTCTTTAGTTATTATGTGAGGATATTTCCTTTATCACCATGGGCCCCAATAGGCTCCCAAATATCACTTTGCAGATTCCACGAAAGAGTGTTAGCAAACTGCTTCTTGAGGCAGAGGTTGTAACTCTGTGAGATGAACTCACAGATCAGAAAGAAGTTTCTCAGAAAGCTTCTTTCACGGTTTGAACGGATGAAATTTCCTTTATCAGCGTAGGCCTCAATGTGATCCAAAGAAGCCCTTCTCAGATTCCTCAAAGACAGTGTTAATGGACTGCTCCACGAAACATAAGTGTAACTCTGTGAGATGAATTCACACATCACCAAGAAGTTTCTAAGAAAGCTTCTTTCTAGTTTTCATCTCTGGATATTTCCTTTTCACTGTAATGTTCATTGCGCTATGAAGTATCTAATTGCAGATTTCCAGAAAACTGTGCTAACAAACTGATCACTGAAGAGAAACGTGTAACTCTGTGGGTTGCATTCACACTTGGCAATGCAGTTTCTCAGAAAGCTTCTCTTTAGTTATTATGTGAGGATATTTCCTTTATTACCATGGGCCCCAATAGGCTCCCAAATATCACTTTGCAGATTCCACGAAAAGAGTGTTAGCAAACTGCTTCTTGAGGCAGAGGTGGTAACTCTGTGAGATGAACTCACAGATCAGAAAGAAGTTTCTCAGAAAGCTTCTTTCACGTTTTGAACGGATGAAATTTCCTTTATCAGCGTAGGCCTCAAGTATGATCCAAAGAAGCCCTTCTCAGATTCCTCAAAGACAGTGTTAATGGACTGCTCCACGAAACATAAGTGTAACTCTGTGAGATGAATTCACACATCACCAAGAAGTTTCTAAGAAAGCTTCTTTCTAGTTTTCATCTCTGGATATTTCCTTTGTCACTGTAATGTTCATTGCGCTATGAAGTATCTAATTGCAGATTTCCAGAAAACTGTGCTAACAAACTGATCACTGAAGAGAAACGTGTAACTCTGTGGGTTGCATTCACACTTGGCAATGCAGTTTCTCAGAAAGCTTCTCTTTAGTTATTATGTGAGGATATTTCCTTTATCACCATGGGCCCCAATAGGCTCCCAAATATCACTTTGCAGATTCCACGAAAAGAGTGTTAGCAAACTGCTTCTTGAGGCAGAGGTTGTAACTCTGTGAGATGAACTCACAGATCAGAAAGAAGTTTCTCAGAAAGCTTCTTTCACGTTTTGAACGGATGAAATTTCCTTTATCAGCTTAGGCCTCAATATGATCCAAAGAAGCCCTTCTCAGATTCCTCAAAGACAGTGTTAATGCACTGCTCCACGAAACATAAGTGTAACTCTGTGAGATGAATTCACACATCACCAAGAAGTTTCTAAGAAAGCTTCTTTCTAGTTTTCATCTGTGGATATTTCATTTGTCACTGTTATGTTCATTGCGCTATGAAGTATCTAATTGCAGATTTCCAGAAAACTGTGCTAACAAACTGATCACAGAAGAGAAACGTGTAACTCTGTGAGTTGCATTCACACATGGCAATGCAGTTTCTCATAAAGCTTCTCTTTAGTTATTATGTGAGGATATTTCCTTTATCACCGTGGGCCCCAATAGGCTCCCAAATATCACTTTGCAGATTCCACGAAAAGAGTGTTAGCAAACTGCTTCTTGAGGCAGAGGTTGTAACTCTGTGAGATGAACTCACAGATCAGAAAGAAGTTTCTCAGAAAGCTTCTTTCACGGTTTGAACGGATGAAATTTCCTTTATCAGCGTAGGCCTCAATGTGATCCAAAGAAGCCTTTCTCAGATTCCTCAAAGACAGTGTTAATGGACTGCTCCACGAAACATAAGTGTAACTCTGTGAGATGAATTCACACATCACCAAGAAGTTTCTAAGAAAGCTTCTTTCTAGTTTTCATCTCTGGATATTTCCTTTGTCACTGTAATGTTCATTGCGCTATGAAGTATCTAATTGCAGATTTCCAGAAAACTGTGCTAACAAACTGATCACTGAAGAGAAACGTGTAACTCTGTGGGTTGCATTCACACTTGGCAATGCAGTTTCTCAGAAAGCTTCTCTTTAGTTATTATGTGAGGATATTTCCTTTATTACCATGGGCCCCAATAGGCTCCCAAATATCACTTTGCAGATTCCACGAAAAGAGTGTTAGCAAACTGCTTCTTGAGGCAGAGGTGGTAACTCTGTGAGATGAACTCACAGATCAGAAAGAAGTTTCTCAGAAAGCTTCTTTCACGTTTTGAAGGGATGAAATTTCCTTTATCAGCGTAGGCCTCAGTATGATCCAAAGAAGCCCTTCTCAGATTCCTCAAAGACAGTGTTAATGGACTGCTCCACGAAACATAAGTGTAACTCTGTGAGATGAATTCACACATCACCAAGAAGTTTCTAAGAAAGCTTCTTTCTCGTTGTCATCTGTGGATATTTTCCTTTGTCACTGCTAATGTTCATTGCGCTATGAAGTATCTAATTGCAGATTGCCAGAAAAACTGTGCTAACAAACTGATCACTGAAGAGAAACGTGTAACTCTGTGGGTTGCATTCACACTTGGCAATGCAGTTTCTCAGAAAGCTTCTCTTTAGTTATTATGTGAGGATATTTCCTTTATTACCATGGGCCCCAATAGGCTCCCAAATATCACTTTGCAGATTCCACGAAAAGAGTGTTAGCAAACTGCTTCTTGAGGCAGAGGTTGTAACTCTGTGAGATGAACTCACAGATCAGAAAGAAGTTTCTCAGAAAGCTTCTTTCACG
>NW_022142006.1:0-69694 GCF_007565055.1 Rhinopithecus roxellana | reverse complement strand
CGTGAAAGAAGCTTTCTGAGAAACTTCTTTCTGATCTGTGAGTTCATCTCACAGAGTTACAACCTCTGCCTCAAGAAGCAGTTTGCTAACACTCTTTTCGTGGAATCTGCAAAGTGATATTTGGGAGCCTATTGGGGCCCACGGTGATAAAGGAAATATCCTCACATAATAACTAAAGAGAAGCTTTATGAGAAACTGCATTGCCATGTGTGAATGCAACTCACAGAGTTACACGTTTCTCTTCTGTGATCAGTTTGTTAGCACAGTTTTCTGGAAATCTGCAATTAGATACTTCATAGCGCAATGAACATAACAGTGACAAATGAAATATCCACAGATGAAAACTAGAAAGAAGCTTTCTTAGAAACTTCTTGGTGATGTGTGAATTCATCTCACAGAGTTACACTTATGTTTCGTGGAGCAGTCCATTAACACTGTCTTTGAGGATTCTGAGAAGGGCTTCTTTAGACCACATTGAGGCCTACGCTGATAAAGGAAATTTCATCCGTTCAAACGTGAAAGACGCTTTCTGAGAAACTTCTTTCTGATCTGTGAGTTCATCTCACAGAGTTACTACCTCTGCCTCAAGAAGCAGTTTGCTAACACTTTTCATGGAATCTGCAAAGTGATATTTGGGAGCCTATTGGGGCCCATGGTAATAAAGGAAATATCCTCACATAAAAATAAAGAGAAGCTTTCTGAGAACTGCATTGCCATGTGTGAATGCAACTCACAGACTTACGCCAGTGTTCTTTGGAGCCGTTTCTTTGGACTGTTTCCGTGGATTCTGAGAAGTGATATTTCAGATAGCTTTGAAGAATAGAAGGAGAAAGGAAATATCCTTCAAAGAAAGCGGAACCAAGCTTTGTGAGAAACTGCTTTGTGATATGTGAATTCATTTCACAGTGTTCTATCACCCGTTCTCGGGGGAGTTTCCTAGCACTCATTTTGAGGAATCTCAGATGTGATGTCTTGGATATCGTTGAATCGCATGCCTGAATAAGGAACTATCCTCAGAGAACCTGCAGAGAAGGCTTCTCAAAAACTTCTTTGTTGTGGGTGAATTCAGCCCACAGATGTCCATCATTGTTTCCACTGAGAAACTCGCTAGCAGAATTTTCGCAGAATCTGCAATAGGACACACGGTGGCGCTCCAAGACCACAAATAACCTCGTCTTACTAAAGAAAGAAGCTTTCTGAGAAACGCTATGTGATGTGTGAATTCAACTCACTAAGTTGCAGCGGTATTTCGTGGGGCCGTGGCCTAGGCCTATTTGTGTGGAATCTGAGAACAGATATTCCCGATCCCTTTGAAAACAATGGGTCAATGGAAACATCTTCCAATAAAAATGAGAAAGAAGCTTTCTGAGAAACTTCTTTCTGATCTGTGAGTTCATCTCACAGAGTTACAACCTCTGCCTCAAGAAGCAGTTTGCTAACACTCTTTTCGTGGAATCTGCAAAGTGATATTTGGGAGCTATTGGGGCCCATGGTGATAAAGGAAATATCCTCACATAATAACTAAAGAGAAGCTTTCTGAGAAACTGCATTGCCAAGTGTGAATGCAACTCACAGAGTTACACGTTTCTCTTCAGTGTGATCAGTTTGTTAGCACAGTTTTCTGGAAATCTGCAATTAGCTACTTCATAGCGCAATGAACATTACAGTGACAAAGGAAATATCCACAGATGAAAACTAGAAAGAAGCTTTCTTAGAAACTTCTTGGTGATGTGTGAATTCATCTCACAAGAGTTACACTTATGTTTCGTGGAGCAGTCCATTAACACTGTCTTTGAGGAATCTGAGAAGGGCTTCTTTGGATCACATTGAGGCCTACGCTGAATAAGGAAATTTCATCCGTTCAAACCGTGAAAGAAGCTTTCTGAGAAACTTCTTTCTGATCTGTGAGTTCATCTCACAGAGTTACAACCTCTGCCTCAAGAAGCAGTTTGCTAACACTCTTTTCATGGAATCTGCAAAGTGATATTTGGTAGCCTATTGTGGCCCATGGTGATAAAGGAAATATCCTCACATAATAACTAAAGAGAAGCTTTCTGAGAAACTGCATTGCCATGTGTGAATGCAACTCACAGAGTTACACGTTTCTCTTCAGTGATCAGTTTGTTAGCACAGTTTTCTGGAAATCTGCATTAGATACTTCACAGCCCAATGAACATAACACTGAGAAATGAAATATCCACAGATGAAAACTAGAAAGAAGCTTTCTTAGAAACTTCTTGGTGATGTTGTGAATTCATCTCACAGAGTTACACTTATCTTTCGTGGAGCAGTCCGTTAACACTGTCTTTGAGGATCTGAGAAGGGCTTCTTAGGACCACTTTGAGGCCTACGCTGATAAAGGAAATTTCATCCGTTCAAACCGTGAAAGAAGCTTTCTGAGAAACTTCTTTCTGATCTGTGAGTTCATCTCACAGAGTTACAACCTCTGCCTCAAGAAGCAGTTTGCTAACACTCTTTTCGTGGAATCTGCAAAGTGATATTTGGGAGCCTATTGGGGCCCATGGTGATAAAGGAAATATCCTCACATAATAACTAAAGAGAAGCTTTCTGAGAAACTGCATTGCCATGTGTGAATGCAACTCACAGACTTACGCCAGTGTTCTTTGGAGCCGTTTCTTTGGACTGTTTCCGTGGATTCTGAGAAGTGATATTTCAGATAGCTTTGAAGAATAGAAGGAGAAAGGAAATATCCTTCATGAGAAAGCGGAACCAAGCTTTGTGAGAAACTGCTTTGTGATATATGAATTCATTTCACAGTGTTCTAACACCCGTTCTCGGGGGAGTTTCCTAGCACTCATTTTGAGGAATCTCAGATGTGATGTCTTGGATATCGTTGAATCGCATGCTGAATAAGGAACTATCCTCAGAGAAACCTGCAGAGAAGGCTTCTCAAAAACTTCTTTGTTGTGGGTGAATTCAGCCCACAGATGTCCATCATTGTTTCCACTGAGAAACTCGCTAGCAGAATTTTCGCAGAATCTGCGATAGGACACACGGTGGCGCTCCAAGACCACAAATAACCTCGTCTTACTATAGAAAGAAGCTTTCTGAGAAACGCTATGTGATGTGTGAATTCAACTCACTAAGTTGCAGTGGTATTCGTGGGGCCGTGGCCTAGGCCTATTTGTGTGGAATCTGAGAACAGATATTCCCGATCCCTTTGAAAACAATGGGGCCAATGGAAACATCTTCCAATAAAAATGAGAAAGAAGCTTTCTGAGAAACTTCTTTCTGATCTGTGAGTTCATCTCACAGAGTTACAACCTCTGCCTCAAGAAGCAGTTTGCTAACACACTTCTCGTGGAATCTGCAAAGTGATATTTGGGAGCCTATTGGGGCCCATGGTAATAAAGGAAATATCCTCACATAATAACTAAAGAGAAGCTTTCTGAGAAACTGCATTGCCAAGTGTGAATGCAACCCACAGAGTTACACGTTTCTCTTCAGTGATCAGTTTGTTAGCACAGTTTTCTGGAAATCTGCAATTAGATACTTCATAGCGCAATGAACATTACAGTGACAAAGGAAATATCCAGAGATGAAAACTAGAAAGAAGCTTTCTTAGAAACTTCTTGGTGATGTGTGAATTCATCTCACAGAGTTACACTTATGTTTCGTGGAGCAGTCCATTAACACTGTCTTTGAGGAATCTGAGAAGGGCTTCTTTGGATCACATTGAGGCCTACGCTGATAAAGGAAATTTCATCCGTTCAAACCGTGAAAGAAGCTTTCTGAGAAACTTCTTTCTGATCTGTGAGTTCATCTCACAGAGTTACAACCTCTGCCTCAAGAAGCAGTTTGCTAACACTCTTTTCATGGAATCTGCAAAGTGATATTTGGGAGCCTATTGGGGCCCATGGTGATAAAGGAAATATCCTCACATAATAACTAAAGAGAAGCTTTCTGAGAAACTGCATTGCCATGTGTGAATGCAACTCACAGAGTGACACGTTTCTCTTCTGTGATCAGTTTGTTAGCACAGTTTTCTGGAAATCTGCAATTAGATACTTCATAACCCAATGAACATAACAGTGACAAATGAAATATCCACAGATGAAAACTAGAAAGAAGCTTTCTTAGAAACTTCTAGTTGATGGGTGAATTCATCTCACAGAGTTACACTTATGTTTCGTGGAGCAGTGCATTAACACTGTCTTTGAGTAATCTGAGAAGGGCTTCTTTGGATCATATTGAGGCCTAAGCTGATAAAGGAAATTTCATCCGTTCAAAACGTGAAAGAAGCTTTCTGAGAAACTTCTTTCTGATCTGTGAGTTCATCTCACAGAGTTACAACCTCTGCCTCAAGAAGCAGTTTGCTAACACTCTTTTCGTGGAATCTGCAAAGTGATATTTGGGAGCCTATTGGGGCCCATGGTAATAAAGGAAATATCCTCACATAATAAATAAAGAGAAGCTTTCTGAGAAACTGCATTGCCATGTGTGAATGCACCTCACAGACTTACGCCAGTGTTCCTTGGAGCCGTTTCTTTGGACTGTTTCCGTGGATTCTGAGAAGTGATATTTCAGATAGCTTTGAAGAATAGAAGGAGAAAGGAAATATCCTTCAAGAGAAAGCGGAACCAAGCTTTGTGAGAAACTGCTTTGTGATATGTGAATTCATTTCACAGTGTTCTATCACCCGTTCTCGGGGGAGTTTCCTAGCACTCATTTTGAGGAATCTCAGATGTGATGTCTTGGATATCGTTGAATCGCATGCTGAATAAGGAACTATCCTCAGAGAAACCTGCAGAGAAGGCTTCTCAAAAACTTCTTTGTTGTGGGTGAATTCAGCCCACAGATGTCCATCATTGTTTCCACTGAGAAACTCGCTAGCAGAATTTTCGCAGAATCTGCAATAGGACACACGGATGGCGCTCCAAGACCACAAATAACCTCGTCTTACTAAAGAAAGAAGCTTTCTGAGAAACGCTATGTGATGTGTGAATTCAACTCACTAAGTTGCAGCGGTATTTCGTGGGGCCGTGGCCTAGGCCTATTTGTGTGGAATCTGAGAACAGATATTCCCGATCCCTTTGAAAACAATGGGGCCAATGGAAACATCTTCCAATAAAAATGAGAAAGAAGCTTTCTGAGAAACTTCTTTCTGATCTGTGAGTTCATCTCACAGAGTTACAACCTCTGCCTCAAGAAGCAGTTTGCTAACACTCTTTTCGTGGAATCTGCAAAGTGATATTTGGGAGCCTATTGGGGCCCATGGTGATAAAGGAAATATCCTCACATAATAACTAAAGAGAAGCTTTCTGAGAAACTGCATTGCCAAGTGTGAATGCAACTCACAGAGTTACACGTTTCTCTTCAGTGATCAGTTTGTTAGCACAGTTTTCTGGAAATCTGCAATTAGATACTTCATAGCGCAATGAGCATTACAGTGACAAAGGAAATATCCACAGATGAAAACTAGAAAGAAGCTTTCTTAGAAACTTCTTGGTGATGTGTGAATTCATCTCACAGAGTTACACTTATGTTTCGTGGAGCAGTCCATTAACACTGTCTTTGAGGAATCTGAGAAGGGCTTCTTTGGATCATATTGAGGCCTACGCTGATAAAGGAAATTTCATCCGTTCAAAACGTGAAAGAAGCTTTCTGAGAAACTTCTTTCTGATCTGTGAGTTCATCTCACAGAGTTACAACCTCTGCCTCAAGAAGCAGTTTGCTAACACTCTTTTCGTGGAATCTGCAAAGTGATATTTGGGAGCCTATTGGGGCCCATGGTTATAAAGGAAATATCCTCACATAATAACTAAAGAGAAGCTTTCTGAGAAACTGCATTGCCAAGTGTGAATGCAACCCACAGAGTTACACGTTTCTCTTCAGTGATCAGTTTGTTAGCACAGTTTTCTGGAAATCTGCAATTAGATACTTCATAGCGCAATGAACATTACAGTGACAAAGGAAATATCCAGAGATGAAAACTAGAAAGAAGCTTTCTTAGAAACTTCTTGGTGATGTGTGAATTCATCTCACAGAGTTACACTTATGTTTCGTGGAGCAGTCCATTAACACTGTCTTTGAGGAATCTGAGAAGGGCTTCTTTGGATCATATTGAGGCCTACGCTGATAAAGGAAATTTCATCCGTTCAAAACCGTGAAAGAAGCTTTCTGAGAAACTTCTTTCTGATCTGTGAGTTCATCTCACAGAGTTACAACCTCTGCCTCAAGAAGCAGTTTGCTAACACTCTTTTCGTGGAATCTGCAAAGTGATATTTGGGAGCCTATTGGGGCCCATGGTGATAAAGGAAATATCCTCACATAATAACTAAAGAGAAGCTTTCTGAGAAACTGCATTGCCATGTGTGAATGCAACTCACAGAGTTACACGTTTCTCTTCTGTGATCAGTTTGTTAGCACAGTTTTCTGGAAATCTGCAATTAGATACTTCATAGCGCAATGAACATAACAGTGACAAATGAAATATCCACAGATGAAAACTAGAAAGAAGCTTTCTTAGAAACTTCTTGTTGATGTGTGAATTCATCTCACAGAGTTACACTTATGTTTCTTGGAGCAGTGCATTAACACTGTCTTTGAGGAATCTGAGAAGGGCTTCTTTGGATCCTATTGAGGCCTAAGCTGATAAAGGAAATTTCATCCGTTCAAAACGTGAAAGAAGCTTTCTGAGAAACTTCTTTCTTATCTGTGAGTTCATCTCACAGAGTTACAAGCCTCTGCCTCAAGAAGCAGTTTGCTAACACTCTTTTCGTGGAATCTGCAAAGTGATATTTGGGAGCCTATTGGGGCCCACGGTGATAACGGAAATATCCTCACATAATATCTAAAGAGAAGCTTTCTGAGAAACTGCATTGCCATGTGTGAATGCAACTCACAGAGTTACACGTTTCTCTTCAGTGATCAGTTTGTTAGCACAGTTTTCTGGAAATCTTCAATTAGATACTTCATAGCGCAATGAACATTACAGTGACAAATGAAATATCCACAGATGAAAACTAGAAAGAAGCTTTCTTAGAAACTTCTTGGTGATGTGTGAATTCATCTCACAGAGTTACACTTATGTTTCGTGGAGCCGTCCGTTAACACTGTCTTTGAGGATTCTGAGAAGGGCTTCTTTAGACCACTTTGAGGCCTACGCTGATAAAGGAAATTTCATCCGTTCAAACCGTGAAAGAAGCTTTCTGAGAAACTTCTTTCTGATCTGTGAGTTCATCTCACAGAGTTACAACCTCTGCCTCAAGAAGCAGTTTGCTAACACTCTTTTCGTGGAATCTGCAAAGTGATATTTGGGAGCCTATTGGGGCCCATGGTGATAAAGGAAATATCCTCACATAATAACTAAGGAGAAGCTTTCTGAGAAACTGCATTGCCAGTGTGTGAATGCAACTCACAGAGTTACACGTTTCTCTTCAGTGATCAGTTTGTTAGCACAGTTTTCTGGAAATCTGCAATTAGATACTTCATAGCGCAATGAACATAACAGTGACAAATGAAATAGTCCACAGATGAAAACTAGAAAGAAGCTTTCTTAGAAACTTCTTGGTGATGTGTGAATTCATCTCACAGAGTTACACTTATGTTTCGTGGAGCAGTCCATTAACACTGTCTTTGAGGAATCTGAGAAGGGCTTCTTTGGATCATATTGAGGCCTACGCTGATAAAGGAAATTTCATCCGTTCAAAACGTGAAAGAAGCTTTCTGAGAAACTTCTTTCTGATCTGTGAGTTCATCTCACAGAGTTACAACCTCTGCCTCAAGAAGCAGTTTGCTAACACTCTTTTCGTGGAATCTGCAAAGTGATATTTGGGAGCCTATTGGGGCCCATGGTAATAAAGGAAATATCCTCACATAATAACTAAAGAGAAGCTTTCTGAGAAACTGCATTGCCATGTGTGAATGCAACTCACAGACTTACGCCAGTGTTCTTTGGAGCCGTTTCTTTGGACTGTTTCCGTGGATTCTGAGAAGTGATATTTCAGATAGCTTTGAAGAATAGAAGGAGAAAGGAAATATCCTTCAAGAGAAAGCGGAACCAAGCTTTGTGAGAAACTGCTTTGTGATATGTGAATTCATTTCACAGTGTTCTATCACCCGTTCTCGGGGGAGTTTCCTAGCACTCATTTTGAGGAATCTCAGATGTGATGTCTTGGATATCGTTGAATCGCATGCTGAATAAGGAACTATCCTCAGAGAAACCTGCAGAGAAGGCTTCTCAAAAACTTCTTTGTTGTGGGTGAATTCAGCCCACAGATGTCCATCATTGTTTCCACTGAGAAACTCGCTAGCAGAATTTTCGCAGATCTGCAATAGGACACACGGTGGCGCTCCAAGACCACAAATAACCTCGTCTTACTAAAGAAAGAAGCTTTCTGAGAAACGCTATGTGATGTGTGAATTCAACTCACTAAGTTGCAGCGGTATTTCGTGGGGCCGTGGCCTAGGCCTATTTGTGTGGAATCTGAGAACAGATATTCCCGATCCCTTTGAAAACAATGGGGCCAATGGAAACATCTTCCAATAAAAATGAGAAAGAAGCTTTCTGAGAAACTTCTTTCTGATCTGTGAGTTCATCTCACAGAGTTACAACCTCTGCCTCAAGAAGCAGTTTGCTAACACTCTTTTCGTGGAATCTGCAAAGTGATATTTGGGAGCCTATTGGGGCCCATGGTGATAAAGGAAATATCCTCACATAATAACTAAAGAGAAGCTTTCTGAGAAACTGCATTGCCATGTGTGAATGCAATTCACAGAGTTACACGTTTCTCTTCTGTGATCAGTTTGTTAGCACAGTTTTCTGGAAATCTGCAATTAGATACTTCATAGCGCAATGAACATTACAGTGACAAATGAAATATCCACAAATGAAAACTAGAAAGAAGCTTTCTTAGAAACTTCTTGGTGATGTGTGAATTCATCTCACAGAGTTACACTTATGTTTCGTGGAGCAGTCCATTAACACTGTCTTTGAGGAATCTGAGAAGGGCTTCTTTGGATCACATTGAGCCTACGCTGATAAAGGAAATTTCATCCGTTCAAAACGTGAAGGAAGCTTTCTGAGAAACTTCTTTCTGATCTGTGAGTTCATCTCACAGAGTTACAACCTCTGCCTCAAGAAGCAGTTTCCTAACACTCTTTTCGTGGAATCTGCAAAGTGATATTTGGGAGCCTATTGGGGCCCATGGTGATAAAGGAAATATCCTCACATAATAACTGAAGAGAAGCTTTCTGAGAAACTGCATTGCCAGTGTGTGAATGCAACTCACAGAGTTACACGATTCTCTTCAGTGATCAGTTTGTTAGCACAGTTTTCTGGAAATCTGCAATTAGATACTTCATAACGCAATGAACATAACAGTGACAATGAAATATCCACAAATGAAAACTAGAAAGAAGCTTTCTTAGAAACTTCTTGGTGATGTGTGAATTCATCTCACAGAGTTACACTTATGTTTCGTGGAGCAGTCCATTAACACTGTCTTTGAGGAATCTGAGAAGGGCTTCTTTGGATCATATTGAGGCCTACGCTGATAAAGGAAATTTCATCCGTTCAAAACGTGAAAGAAGCTTTCTGAGAAACTTCTTTCTGATCTTTGAGTTCATCTCACAGAGTTACAACCTCTGCCTCAAGAAGCAGTTTGCTAACACTCTTTTCGTGGAATCTGCAAAGTGATATTTGGGAGCCTATTGGGGCCCATGGTAATAAAGGAAATATCCTCACATAATAACTAAAGAGAAGCTTTCTGAGAAACTGCATTGCCATGTGTGAATGCAACTCACAGACTTACGCCAGTGTTCTTTGGAGCCGTTTCTTTGGACTGTTTCCGTGGATTCTGAGAAGTGATATTTCAGATAGCTTTGAAGAATAGAAGGAGAAAGGAAATATCCTTCAAGAGAAAGCGGAACCAAGCTTTGTGAGAAACTGCTTTGTGATATGTGAATTCATTTCACAGTGTTCTATCACCCGTTCTCGGGGGAGTTTCCTAGCACTCATTTTGAGGAATCTCAGATGTGATGTCTTGGATATCGTTGAATCGCATGCTGAATAAGGAACTATCCTCAGAGAAACCTGCAGAGAAGGCTTCTCAAAAACTTCTTTGTTGTGGGTGAATTCGACCACAGATGTCCATCATTGTTTCCACTGAGAAACTCGCTAGCAGAATTTTCGCAGAATCTGCAATAGGACACACGGTGGCGCTCCAAGACCACAAATAACCTCGTCTTACTAAAGAAAGAAGCTTTCTGAGAAACGCTATGTGATGTGTGAATTCAACTCACTAAGTTGCAGCGGTATTTCGTGGGGCCGTGGCCTAGGCCTATTTGTGTGGAATCTGAGAACAGATATTCCCGATCCCTTTGAAAACAATGGGGCCAATGGAAACATCTTCCAATAAAAATGAGAAAGAAGCTTTCTGAGAAACTTCTTTCTGATCTGTGAGTTCATCTCACAGAGTTACAACCTCTGCCTCAAGAAGCAGTTTGCTAACACTCTTTTCGTGGAATCTGCAAAGTGATATTTGGGAGCCTATTGGGGCCCATGGTGATAAAGGAAATATCCTCACATAATAACTAAAGAGAAGCTTTCTGAGAAACTGCATTGCCAAGTGTGAATGCAACTCACAGAGTTACACGTTTCTCTTCAGTGATCAGTTTGTTAGCACAGTTTTCTGGAAATCTGCAATTAGATACTTCATAGCGCAATGAACATTACAGTGACAAAGGAAATATCCACAGATGAAAACTAGAAAGAAGCTTTCTTAGAAACTTCTTGGTGATGTGTGAATTCATCTCACAGAGTTACACTTATGTTTCGTGGAGCAGTCCATTAACACTGTCTTTGAGGAATCTGAGAAGGGCTTCTTTGGATCATATTGAGGCCTACGCTGATAAAGGAAATTTCATCCGTTCAAAACGTGAAAGAAGCTTTCTGAGAAACTTCTTTCTGATCTGTGAGTTCATCTCACAGAGTTACAACCTCTGCCTCAAGAAGCAGTTTGCTAACACTCTTTTCGTGGAATCTGCAAAGTGATATTTGGGAGCCTATTGGGGCCCATGGTAATAAAGGAAATATCCTCACATAATAACTAAAGAGAAGCTTTCTGAGAAACTGCATTGCCAAGTGTGAATGCAACCACAGAGTTATACGTTTCTCTTCAGTGATCAGTTTGTTAGCACAGTTTTCTGGAAATCTGCAATTAGATACTTCATAGCGCAATGAACATTACAGTGACAAAGGAAATATCCAGAGATGAAAACTAGAAAGAAGCTTTCTTAGAAACTTCTTGGTGATGTGTGAATTCATCTCACAGAGTTACACTTATGTTTCGTGGAGCAGTCCATTAACACTGTCTTTGAGGAATCTGAGAAGGGCTTCTTTGGATCACATTGAGGCCTACGCTGATAAAGGAAATTTCATCCGTTCAAACCGTGAAAGAAGCTTTCTGAGAAACTTCTTTCTGATCTGTGAGTTCATCTCACAGAGTTACAACCTCTGCCTCAAGAAGCAGTTTGCTAACACTCTTTTCATGGAATCTGCAAAGTGATATTTGGGAGCCTATTGGGGCCCATGGTGATAAAGGAAATATCCTCACATAATAACTAAAGAGAAGCTTTCTGAGAAACTGCATTGCCATGTGTGAATGCAACTCACAGATTTACACTATCTCTTCAGTGATCAGTTTGTTAGCACAGTTTTCTGGAAATCTGCAATTAGATACTTCATAGCGCAATGAACATTACAGTGACAAAGGAAATATCCACAGATGAAAACTAGAAAGAAGCTTTCTTAGAAACTTCTTGGTGATGTGTGAATTCATCTCACAGAGTTACACTTATGTTTCGTGGAGCAGTCCATTAACACTGTCTTTGAGGAATCTGAGAAGGGCTTCTTTGGATCATATTGAGGCCTACGCTGATAAAGGAAATTTCATCCGTTCAAAACGTGAAAGAAGCTTTCTGAGAAACTTCTTTCTGATCTGTGAGTTCATCTCACAGAGTTACAACCTCTGCCTCAAGAAGCAGTTTGCTAACACTCTTTTCGTGGAATCTGCAAAGTGATATTTGGGAGCCTATTGGGGCCCATGGTTATAAAGGAAATATCCTCACATAATAACTAAAGAGAAGCTTTCTGAGAAACTGCATTGCCAAGTGTGAATGCAACCCACAGAGTTACACGTTTCTCTTCAGTGATCAGTTTGTTAGCACAGTTTTCTGGAAATCTGCAATTAGATACTTCATAGCGCAATGAACATTACAGTGACAAAGGAAATATCCACAGATGAAAACTAGAAAGAAGCTTTCTTAGAAACTTCTTGGTGATGTGTGAATTCATCTCACAGAGTTACACTTATGTTTCGTGGAGCAGTCCGTTAACACTGTCTTTGAGGATTCTGAGAAGGGCTTCTTTAGACCACTTTGAGGCCTACGCTGATAAAGGAAATTTCATCCGTTCAAACCGTGAAAGAAGCTTTCTGAGAAACTTCTTTCTGATCTGTGAGTTCATCTCACAGAGTTACAACCTCTGCCTCAAGAAGCAGTTTGCTAACACTCTTTTCGTGGAATCTGCAAAGTGATATTTGGGAGCCTATTGGGGCCCATGGTGATAAAGGAAATATCCTCACATAATAACTAAAGAGAAGCTTTCTGAGAAACTGCATTGCCATGTGTGAATGCAACTCACAGAGTTACACGTTTCTCTTCTAGTGATCAGTTTGTTAGCACAGTTTTCTGGAAATCTGCAATTAGATACTTCATAGCGCAATGAACATAACAGTGACAAATGAAATATCCACAGATGAAAACTAGAAAGAAGCTTTCTTAGAAACTTCTTGGTGATGTGTGAATTCATCTCACAGAGTTACACTTATGTTTCGTGGAGCAGTGCATTAACACTGTCTTTGAGGAATCTGAGAAGGGCTTCTTTGGATCATATTGAGGCCTAAGCTGATAAAGGAAATTTCATCCGTTCAAAACGTGAAAGAAGCTTTCTGAGAAACTTCTTTCTGATCTGTGAGTTCATCTCACAGAGTTACAGCCTCTGCCTCAAGAAGCAGTTTGCTAACACTCTTTTCGTGGAATCTGCAAAGTGATATTTGGGAGCCTATTGGGGCCCATGGTGATAAAGGAAATATCCTCACATAATAACTAAAGAGAAGCTTTCTGAGAAACTGCATTGCCATGTGTGAATGCAACTCACAGAGTTACACGTTTCTCTTCAGTGATCAGTTTGTTAGCACAGTTTTCTGGAAATCTGCAATTAGATACTTCATAGCGCAATGAACATTACAGTGAGAAATGAAATATCCAGAGATGAAAACTAGAAAGAAGCTTTCTTAGAAACTTCTTGGTGATGTGTGAATTCATCTCACAGAGTTACACTTATGTTTCGTGGAGCAGTCCGTTAACACTGTCTTTGAGGAATCTGAGAAGGGCTTCTTTAGATCCACTTTGAGGCCTACGCTGATAAAGGAAATTTCATCCGTTCAAACCGTGAAAGAAGCTTTCTGAGAAACTTCTTTCTGATCTGTGAGTTCATCTCACAGAGTTACAACCTCTGCCTCAAGAAGCAGTTTGCTAACACTCTTTTCGTGGAATCTGCAAAGTGATATTTGGGAGCCTATTGGGGCCCATGGTAATAAAGGAAATATCCTCACATAATAACTAAAGAGAAGCTTTCTGAGAAACTGCATTGCCAAGTGTGAATGCAACCCACAGAGTTACACGTTTCTCTTCAGTGATCAGTTTGTTAGCACAGTTTTCTGGAAATCTGCAATTAGATACTTCATAGCGCAATGAACATTACAGTGACAAAGGAAATATCCAGAGATGAAAACTAGAAAGAAGCTTTCTTAGAAACTTCTTGGTGATGTGTGAATTCATCTCACAGAGTTACACTTATGTTTCGTGGAGCAGTCCATTAACACTGTCTTTGAGGAATCTGAGAAGGGCTTCTTTGGATCACATTGAGGCCTACGCTGATAAAGGAAATTTCATCCGTTCAAACCGTGAAAGAAGCTTTCTGAGAAACTTCTTTCTGATCTGTGAGTTCATCTCACAGAGTTACAACCTCTGCCTCAAGAAGCAGTTTGCTAACACTCTTTTCGTGGAATCTGCAAAGTGATATTTGGGAGCCTATTGGGGCCCATGGTAATAAAGGAAATATCCTCACATAATAACTAAAGAGAAGCTTTCTGAGAAACTGCATTGCCAAGTGTGAATGCAACCCACAGAGTTACACGTTTCTCTTCAGTGATCAGTTTGTTAGCACAGTTTTCTGGAAATCTGCAATTAGATACTTCATAGCGCAATGAACATTACAGTGACAAAGGAAATATCCACAGATGAAAACTAGAAAGAAGCTTTCTTAGAAACTTCTTGGTGATGTGTGAATTCATCTCACAGAGTTACACTTATGTTTCGTGGAGCAGTCCATTAACACTGTCTTTGAGGAATCTGAGAAGGGCTTCTTTGGATCATATTGAGGCCTACGCTGATAAAGGAAATTTCATCCGTTCAAAACGTGAAAGAAGCTTTCTGAGAAACTTCTTTCTGATCTGTGAGTTCATCTCACAGAGTTACAACCTCTGCCTCAAGAAGCAGTTTGCTAACACTCTTTTCGTGGAATCTGCAAAGTGATATTTGGGAGCCTATTGGGGCCCATGGTAATAAAGGAAATATCCTCACATAATAACTAAAGAGAAGCTTTCTGAGAAACTGCATTGCCAATGTGTGAATGCAACTCACAGAGTTACACGTATCTCTTCAGTGATCAGTTTGTTAGCACAGTTTTCTGGAAATCTGCAATTAGATACTTCATAGCGCAATGAACATTACAGTGACAAAGGAAATATCCACAAGATGAAAACTAGAAAGAAGCTTTCTTAGAAACTTCTTGGTGATGTGTGAATTCATCTCACAGAGTTACACTTATGTTTCGTGGAGCAGTCCGTTAACACTGTCTTTGAGGATTCTGAGAAGGGCTTCTTTAGACCACTTTGAGGCCTACGCTGATAAAGGAAATTTCATCCGTTCAAACCGTGAAAGAAGCTTTCTGAGAAACTTCTTTCTGATCTGTGAGTTCATCTCACAGAGTTACAACCTCTGCCTCAAGAAGCAGTTTGCTAACACTCTTTTCGTGGAATCTGCAAAGTGATATTTGGGAGCCTATTGGGGCCCACTGGTGATAAAGGAAATATCCTCACATAATAACTAAAGAGAAGCTTTATGAGAAACTGCATTGCCATGTGTGAATGCAACTCACAGAGTTACACGTTTCTCTTCTGTGATCAGTTTGTTAGCACAGTTTTCTGGAAATCTGCAATTAGATACTTCATAGCGCAATGAACATAACAGTGACAAATGAAATATCCACAGATGAAAACTAGAAAGAAGCTTTCTTAGAAACTTCTTGGTGATGTGTGAATTCATCTCACAGAGTTACACTTATGTTTCGTGGAGCAGTGCATTAACACTGTCTTTGAGGAATCTGAGAAGGGCTTCTTTGGATCATATTGAGGCCTAAGCTGATAAAGGAAATTTCATCCGTTCAAAACGTGAAAGAAGCTTTCTGAGAAACTTCTTTCTGATCTGTGAGTTCATCTCACAGAGTTACAACCTCTGCCTCAAGAAGCAGTTTGCTAACACTCTTTTCGTGGAATCTGCAAAGTGATATTTGGGAGCCTATTGGGGCCCATGGTGATAAAGGAAATATCCTCACATAATAACTAAAGAGAAGCTTTCTGAGAAACTGCATTGCCAAGTGTGAATGCAACCCACAGAGTTACACGTTTCTCTTCAGTGATCAGTTTGTTAGCACAGTTTTCTGGAAATCTGCAATTAGATACTTCATAGCGCAATGAACATTACAGTGACAAAGGAAATATCCAGAGATGAAAACTAGAAAGAAGCTTTCTTAGAAACTTCTTGGTGATGTGTGAATTCATCTCACAGAGTTACACTTATGTTTCGTGGAGCAGTCCATTAACACTGTCTTTGAGGAATCTGAGAAGGGCTTCTTTGGATCACATTGAGGCCTACGCTGATAAAGGAAATTTCATCCGTTCAAAACGTGAAAGAAGCTTTCTGAGAAACTTCTTTCTGATCTGTGAGTTCATCTCACAGAGTTACAACCTCTGCCTCAAGAAGCAGTTTGCTAACACTCTTTTCGTGGAATCTGCAAAGTGATATTTGGGAGCCTATTGGGGCCCATGGTGATAAAGGAAATATCCTCACATAATAACTAAAGAGAAGCTTTCTGAGAAACTGCATTGCCAAGTGTGAATGCAACCCACAGAGTTACACGTTTCTCTTCAGTGATCAGTTTGTTAGCACAGTTTTCTGGAAATCTGCAATTAGATACTTCATAGCGCAATGAACATTACAGTGACAAAGGAAATATCCAGAGATGAAAACTAGAAAGAAGCTTTCTTAGAAACTTCTTGGTGATGTGTGAATTCATCTCACAGAGTTACACTTATGTTTCGTGGAGCAGTCCATTAACACTGTCTTTGAGGAATCTGAGAAGGGCTTCTTTGGATCACATTGAGGCCTACGCTGATAAAGGAAATTTCATCCGTTCAAACGTGAAAGAAGCTTTCTCAGAAACTTCTTTCTGATCTGTGAGTTCATCTCACAGAGTTACAACCTCTGCCTCAAGAAGCAGTTTGCTAACACTCTTTTCGTGGAATCTGCAAAGTGATATTTGGGAGCCTATTGGGGCCCATGGTGATAAAGGAAATATCCTCACATAATAACTAAAGAGAAGCTTTCTGAGAAACTGCATTGCCATGTGTGAATGCAACTCACAGAGTTACACGTTTCTCTTCAGTGATCAGTTTGTTAGCACAGTTTTCTGGAAATCTGCAATTAGATACTTCATAGCGCAATGAACATAACAGTGAGAAATGAAATATCCACAGATGAAAACTAGAAAGAAGCTTTCTTAGAAACTTCTTGGTGATGTGTGAATTCATCTCACAGAGTTACACTTATGTTTCGTGGAGCAGTCCGTTAACACTGTCTTTGAGGATTCTGAGAAGGGCTTCTTTAGACCACTTTGAGGCCTACGCTGATAAAGGAAATTTCATCCGTTCAAACCGTGAAGAAGCTTTCTGAGAAACTTCTTTCTGATCTGTGAGTTCATCTCACAGAGTTACAACCTCTGCCTCAAGAAGCAGTTTGCTAACACTCTTTTCGTGGAATCTGCAAAGTGATATTTGGGAGCCTATTGGGGCCCATGGTGATAAAGGAAATATCCTCACATAATAACTAAAGAGAAGCTTTCTGAGAAACTGCATTGCCAAGTGTGAATGCAACTCACAGAGTTACACGTTTCTCTTCAGTGATCAGTTTGTTAGCACAGTTTTCTGGAAATCTGCAATTAGATACTTCATAGCGCAATGAACATTACAGTGACAAAGGAAATATCCACAGATGAAAACTAGAAAGAAGCTTTCTTAGAAACTTCTTGGTGATGTGTGAATTCATCTCACAGAGTTACACTTATGTTTCGTGGAGCAGTCCATTAACACTGTCTTTGAGGAATCTGAGAAGGGCTTCTTTAGATCACATTGAGGCCTACGCTGATAAAGGAAATTTCATCCGTTCAAAACGTGAAAGACGCTTTCTGAGAAACTTCTTTCTGATCTGTGAGTTCATCTCACAGAGTTACTACCTCTGCCTCAAGAAGCAGTTTGCTAACACTCTTTTCATGGAATCTGCAAAGTGATATTTGGGAGCCTATTGGGGCCCATGGTGATAAAGGAAATATCCTCACATAATAAATAAAGAGAAGCTTTCTGAGAAACTGCATTGCCATGTGTGAATGCAACTCACAGACTTACGCCAGTGTTCTTTGGAGCCGTTTCTTTGGACTGTTTCCGTGGATTCTGAGAAGTGATATTTCAGATAGCTTTGAAGAATAGAAGGAGAAAGGAAATATCCTTCAAGAGAAAGCGGAACCAAGCTTTGTGAGAAACTGCTTTGTGATATGTGAATTCATTTCACAGTGTTCTATCACCCGTTCTCGGGGGAGTTTCCTAGCACTCATTTTGAGGAATCTCAGATGTGATGTCTTGGATATCGTTGAATCGCATGCTGAATAAGGAACTATCCTCAGAGAAACCTGCAGAGAAGGCTTCTCAAAAACTTCTTTGTTGTGGGTGAATTCAGCCCACAGATGTCCATCATTGTTTCCACTGAGAAACTCGCTAGCAGAATTTTCGCAGAATCTGCAATAGGACACACGGTGGCGCTCCAAGACCACAAATAACCTCGTCTTACTAAAGAAAGAAGCTTTCTGAGAAACGCTATGTGATGTGTGAATTCAACTCACTAAGTTGCAGCGGTATTTCGTGGGGCCGTGGCCTAGGCCTATTTGTGTGGAATCTGAGAACAGATATTCCCGATCCCTTTGAAAACAATGGGGTCAATGGAAACATCTTCCAATAAAAATGAGAAAGAAGCTTTCTGAGAAACTTCTTTCTGATCTGTGAGTTCATCTCACAGAGTTACAACCTCTGCCTCAAGAAGCAGTTTGCTAACACTCTTTTCGTGGAATCTGCAAAGTGATATTTGGGAGCCTATTGGGGCCCATGGTTATAAAGGAAATATCCTCACATAATAACTAAAGAGAAGCTTTCTGAGAAACTGCATTGCCAAGTGTGAATGCAACCCACAGAGTTACACGTTTCTCTTCAGTGATCAGTTTGTTAGCACAGTTTTCTGGAAATCTGCAATTAGATACTTCATAGCGCAATGAACATTACAGTGACAAAGGAAATATCCAGAGATGAAAACTAGAAAGAAGCTTTCTTAGAAACTTCTTGGTGATGTGTGAATTCATCTCACAGAGTTACACTTATGTTTCGTGGAGCAGTCCATTAACACTGTCTTTGAGGAATCTGAGAAGGGCTTCTTTGGATCATATTGAGGCCTACGCTGATAAAGGAAATTTCATCCGTTCAAACCGTGAAAGAAGCTTTCTGAGAAACTTCTTTCTGATCTGTGAGTTCATCTCACAGAGTTAAAACCTCTGCCTCAAGAAGCAGTTTGCTAACACTCTTTTCGTGGAATCTGCAAAGTGATATTTGGGAGCCTATTGGGGCCCATGGTGATAAAGGAAATATCCTCACATAATAACTAAAGAGAAGCTTTCTGAGAAACTGCATTGCCATGTGTGAATGCAACTCACAGAGTTACACGTTTCTCTTCTGTGATCAGTTTGTTAGCACAGTTTTCTGGAAATCTGCAATTAGATACTTCATAGCGCAATGAACATAACAGTGACAAATGAAATATCCACAGATGAAAACTAGAAAGAAGCTTTCTTAGAAACTTCTTGTTGATGTGTGAATTCATCTCACAGAGTTACACTTATGTTTCTTGGAGCAGTGCATTAACACTGTCTTTGAGGAATCTGAGAAGGGCTTCTTTGGATCCTATTGAGGCCTAAGCTGATAAAGGAAATTTCATCCGTTCAAAACGTGAAAGAAGCTTTCTGAGAAACTTCTTTCTGATCTGTGAGTTCATCTCACAGAGTTACAAGCCTCTGCCTCAAGAAGCAGTTTGCTAACACTCTTTTCGTGGAATCTGCAAAGTGATATTTGGGAGCCTATTGGGGCCCATGTGATAACGGAAATATCCTCACATAATATCTAAAGAGAAGCTTTCTGAGAAACTGCATTGCCATGTGTGAATGCAACTCACAGAGTTACACGTTTCTCTTCAGTGATCAGTTTGTTAGCACAGTTTTCTGGAAATCTTCAATTAGATACTTCATAGCGCAATGTACATTACAGTGAGAAATGAAATATCCAGAGATGAAAACTAGAAAGAAGCTTTCTTAGAAACTTCTTGGTGATGTGTGAATTCATCTCACAGAGTTACACTTATGTTTCGTGGAGCAGTCCGTTAACACTGTCTTTGAGGATTCTGAGAAGGGCTTCTTTAGGACCACATTTGAGGCCTACGCTGATAAAGGAAATTTCATCCGTTCAAAACGTGAAAGACGCTTTCTGAGAAACTTCTTTCTGATCTGTGAGTTCATCTCACAGAGTTACTACCTCTGCCTCAAGAAGCAGTTTGCTAACACTCTTTTCATGGAATCTGCAAAGTGATATTTGGGAGCCTATTGGGGCCCATGGTGATAAAGGAAATATCCTCACATAATAACTAAAGAGAAGCTTTCTGAGAAACTGCATTGCCATGTGTGAATGCAACTCACAGACTTACGCCAGTGTTCTTTGGAGCCGTTTCTTTGGACTGTTTCCGTGGATTCTGAGAAGTGATATTTCAGATAGCTTTGAAGAATAGAAGGAGAAAGGAAATATCCTTCAAGAGAAAGCGGAACCAAGCTTTGTGAGAAACTGCTTTGTGATATGTGAATTCATTTCACAGTGTTCTATCACCCGTTCTCGGGGGAGTTTCCTAGCACTCATTTTGAGGAATCTCAGATGTGATGTCTTGGATATCGTTGAATCGCATGCTGAATAAGGAACTATCCTCAGAGAAACCTGCAGAGAAGGCTTCTCAAAAACTTCTTTGTTGTGGGTGAATTCAGCCCACAGATGTCCATCATTGTTTCCACTGAGAACTCGCTAGCAGAATTTTCGCAGAATCTGCAATAGGACACACGGTGGCGCTCCAAGACCACAAATAACCTCGTCTTACTAAAGAAAGAAGCTTTCTGAGAAACGCTATGTGATGTGTGAATTCAACTCACTAAGTTGCAGCGGTATTTCGTGGGGCCGTGGCCTAGGCCTATTTGTGTGGAATCTGAGAACAGATATTCCCGATCCCTTTGAAAACAATGGGGTCAATGGAAACATCTTCCAATAAAAATGAGAAAGAAGCTTTCTGAGAACTTCTTTCTGATCTGTGAGTTCATCTCACAGAGTTACAACCTCTGCCTCAAGAAGCAGTTTGCTAACACTCTTTTCGTGGAATCTGCAAAGTGATATTTGGGAGCCTATTGGGGCCCATGGTTATAAAGGAAATATCCTCACATAATAACTAAAGAGAAGCTTTCTGAGAAAACTGCATTGCCAAGTGTGAATGCAACCCACAGAGTTACAAGTTTCTATTCAGTGATCAGTTGTTAGCACAGTTTTCTGGAAATCTGCAATTAGATACTTCATAGCGCAATGAACATTACAGTGACAAAGGAAATATCCAGAGATGAAAACTAGAAAGAAGCTTTCTTAGAAACTTCTTGGTGATGTGTGAATTCATCTCACAGAGTTACACTTATGTTTCGTGGAGCAGTCCATTAACACTGTCTTTGAGGAATCTGAGAAGGGCTTCTTTGGATCATATTGAGGCCTACGCTGATAAAGGAAATTTCATCCGTTCAAACCGTGAAAGAAGCTTTCTGAGAAACTTCTTTCTGATCTGTGAGTTCATCTCACAGAGTTAAAACCTCTGCCTCAAGAAGCAGTTTGCTAACACTCTTTTCGTGGAATCTGCAAAGTGATATTTGGGAGCCTATTGGGGCCCATGGTGATAAAGGAAATATCCTCACATAATAACTAAAGAGAAGCTTTCTGAGAAACTGCATTGCCATGTGTGAATGCAACTCACAGAGTTACACGTTTCTCTTCTGTGATCAGTTTGTTAGCACAGTTTTCTGGAAATCTGCAATTAGATACTTCATAGCGCAATGAACATAACAGTGACAAATGAAATATCCACAGATGAAAACTAGAAAGAAGCTTTCTTAGAAACTTCTTGTTGATGTGTGAATTCATCTCACAGAGTTACACTTATGTTTCTTGGAGCAGTGCATTAACACTGTCTTTGAGGAATCTGAGAAGGGCTTCTTTGGATCCTATTGAGGCCTAAGCTGAAAAAGGAAATTTCATCCGTTCAAAACGTGAAAGAAGCTTTCTGAGAAACTTCTTTCTTATCTGTGAGTTCATCTCACAGAGTTACAGCCTCTGCCTCAAGAAGCAGTTGCTAACACTCTTTTCGTGGAATCTGCAAAGTGATATTTGGGAGCCTATTGGGGCCCACAGGTGATAACGGAAATATCCTCACATAATATCTAAAGAGAAGCTTTCTGAGAAACTGCATTGCCATGTGTGAATGCAACTCACAGAGTTACACGTTTCTCTTCAGTGATCAGTTTGTTAGCACAGTTTTCTGGAAATCTTCAATTAGATACTTCATAGCGCAATGTACATTACAGTGAGAAATGAAATATCCAGAGATGAAAACTAGAAAGAAGCTTTCTTAGAAACTTCTTGGTGATGTGTGAATTCATCTCACAGAGTTACACTTATGTTTCGTGGAGCCGTCCGTTAACACTGTCTTTGAGGATTCTGAGAAGGGCTTCTTTAGACCACTTTGAGGCCTACGCTGATAAAGGAAATTTCATCCGTTCAAACCGTGAAAGAAGCTTTCTGAGAAACTTCTTTCTGATCTGTGAGTTCATCTCACAGAGTTACAACCTCTGCCTCAAGAAGCAGTTTGCTAACACTCTTTTCGTGGAATCTGCAAAGTGATATTTGGGAGCCTATTGGGGCCCATGGTAATAAAGGAAATATCCTCACATAATAACTAAAGAGAAGCTTTCTGAGAAACTGCATTGCCATGTGTGAATGCAACTCACAGACTTACGCCAGTGTTCTTTGGAGCCATTTCTTTGGACTGTTTCCGTGATTCTGAGAAGTGATATTTCAGATAGCTTTGAAGAATAGAAGGAGAAAGGAAATATCCTTCAAGAGAAAGCGGAACCAAGCTTTGTGAGAAACTGCTTTGTGATATGTGAATTCATTTCACTGTGTTCTATCACCCGTTCTCGGGGGAGTTTCCTAGCACTCATTTTGAGGAATCTCAGATGTGATGTCTTGGATATCGTTGAATCGCATGCTGAATAAGGAACTATCCTCAGAGAAACCTGCAGAGAAGGCTTCTCAAAAACTTCTTTGTTGTGGGTGAATTCAGCCCACAGATGTCCATCATTGTTTCCACTGAGAAACTCGCTAGCAGAATTTTCGCAGAATCTGCAATAGGACACACGGTGGCGCTCCAAGACCACAAATAACCTCGTCTTACTAAAGAAAGAAGTTTTCTGAGAAACGCTATGTGATGTGAGAATTCAACTCACTAAGTTGCAGCGGTATTTCGTGGGGCCGTGGCCTAGGCCTATTTGTGTGGAATCTGAGAACAGATATTCCCGATCCCTTTGAAAACAATGGGGCCAATGGAAACATCTTCCAATAAAAATGAGAAAAGAAGCTTCTGAGAAACTTCTTTCTGATCTGTGAGTTCATCTCACAGAGTTACAACCTCTGCCTCAAGAAGCAGTTTGCTAACACTCTTTTCGTGGAACCTGCAAAGTGATATTTGGGAGCCTATTGGGGCCCATGCTAATAAAGGAAATATCCTCACATAATAACTAAAGAGAAGCTTTCTGAGAAACTGCATTGCCAAGTGTGAATGCAACCCACAGAGTTACACGTTTCTCTTCAGTGATCAGTTTGTTAGCACAGTTTTCTGGAAATCTGCAATTAGATACTTCATAGCGCAATGAACATTAACAGTGACAAAGGAAATATCCAGAGATGAAAACTAGAAAGAAGCTTTCTTAGAAACTTCTTGGTGATGTGTGAATTCATCTCACAGAGTTACACTTATGTTTCGTGGAGCAGTCCATTAACACTGTCTTTGAGGAATCTGAGAAGGGCTTCTTTGGATCACATTGAGGCCTACGCTGATAAAGGAAATTTCATCCGTTCAAACCGTGAAAGAAGCTTTCTGAGAAACTTCTTTCTGATCTGTGAGTTCATCTCACAGAGTTACAACCTCTGCCTCAAGAAGCAGTTTGCTAACACTCTTTTCGTGGAATCTGCAAAGTGATATTTGGGAGCCTATTGGGGCCCATGGTAATAAAGGAAATATCCTCACATAATAACTAAAGAGAAGCTTTCTGAGAACTGCATTGCCATGTGTGAATGCAACTCACAGACATACGCCAGTGTTCTTTGGAGCCATTTCTTTGGACTGTTTCCGTGGATTCTGAGAAGTGATATTTCAGATAGCTTTGAAGAATAGAAGGAGAAAGGAAATATCCTTCAAGAGAAAGCGGAACCAAGCTTTGTGAGAAACTGCTTTGTGATATGTGAATTCATTTCACAGTGTTCTATCACCCGTTCTCGGGGGAGTTTCCTAGCACTCATTTTGAGGAATCTCAGATGTGATGTCTTGGATATCGTTGAATCGCATGCTGAATAAGGAACTATCCTCAGAGAAACCTGCAGAGAAGGCTTCTCAAAAACTTCTTTGTTGTGGGTGAATTCAGCCCACAGATGTCCATCATTGTTTCCACTGAGAAACTCGCTAGCAGAATTTTCGCAGAATCTGCAATAGGACACACGGTGGCGCTCCAAGACCACAAATAACCTCGTCTTACTAAAGAAGAAGCTTTCTGAGAAACGCTATGTGATGTGTGAATTCAACTCACTAAGTTGCAGCGGTATTTCGTGGGGCCGTGGCCTAGGCCTATTTGTGTGGAATCTGAGAACAGATATTCCCGATCCCTTTGAAAACAATGGGGCCAATGGAAACATCTTCCAATAAAAAGGAGAAAGAAGCTTTCTGAGAAACTTCTTTCTGATCTGTGAGTTCATCTCACAGAGTTACAACCTCTGCCTCAAGAAGCAGTTTGCTAACACTCTTTTCGTGGAATCTGCAAAGTGATATTTGGGAGCCTATTGGGGCCCATGGTAATAAAGGAAATATCCTCACATAATAACTAAAGAGAAGCTTTCTGAGAAACTGCACTGCCAAGTGTGAATGCAACCCACAGAGTTACACGTTTCTCTTCAGTGATCAGTTTGTTAGCACAGTTTTCTGGAAATCTGCAATTAGATACTTCATAGCGCAATGAACATTACAGTGACAAAGGAAATATCCACAGATGAAAACTAGAAAGAAGCTTTCTTAGAAACTTCTTGGTGATGTGTGAATTCATCTCACAGAGTTACACTTATGTTTCGTGGAGCAGTCCATTAACACTGTCTTTGAGGAATCTGAGAAGGGCTTCTTTGGATCATACTTGAGGCCTACGCTGATAAAGGAAATTTCATCCCTTCAAAACGTGAAAGAAGCTTTCTGAGAAACTTCTTTCTGATCTGTGAGTTCATCTCACAGAGTTACCACCTCTGCCTCAAGAAGCAGTTTGCTAACACTCTTTTCGTGGAATCTGCAAAGTGATATTTGGGAGCCTATTGGGGCCCATGGTAATAAAGGAAATATCCTCACATAATAACTAAAGAGAAGCTTTCTGAGAAACTGCATTGCCAAGTGTGAATGCAACCCACAGAGTTACACGTTTCTCTTCAGTGATCAGTTTGTTAGCACAGTTTTCTGGATATCTGCAATTAGATACTGCATAGCGCAATGAACATTACAGTGACAAAGGAAATATCCAGAGATGAAAACTAGAAAGAAGCTTTCTTAGAAACTTCTTGGTGATGTGTGAATTCATCTCACAGAGTTACACTTATGTTTCGTGGAGCAGTCATTAACACTGTCTTTGAGGAATCTGAGAAGGGCTTCTTTGGATCACATTGAGGCCTACGCTGATAAAGGAAATTTCATCCGTTCAAACCGTGAAAGAAGCTTTCTGAGAAACTTCTTTCTGATCTGTGAGTTCATCTCACAGAGTTACAACCTCTGCCTCAAGAAGCAGTTTGGTAACACTCTTTTCATGGAATCTGCAAAGTGATATTTGGGAGCCTATTGGGGCCCATGGTGATAAAGGAAATATCCTCACATAATAACTAAAGAGAAGCTTTCTGAGAAACTGCATTGCCAAGTGTGAATGCAACCCACAGAGTTACACGTTTCTCTTCAGTGATCAGTTTGTTAGCACAGTTTTCTGGAAATCTGCAATTAGATACTTCATAGCGCAATGAACATTACAGTGACAAAGGAAATATCCAGAGATGAAAACTAGAAAGAAGCTTTCTTAGAAACTTCTTGGTGATGTGTGAATTCATCTCACAGAGTTACACTTATGTTTCGTGGAGCAGTCCATTAACACTGTCTTTGAGGAATCTGAGAAGGGCTTCTTTGGATCACATTGAGGCCTACGCTGATAAAGGAAATTTCATCCGTTCAAAACGTGAAAGAAGCTTTCTCAGAAACTTCTTTCTGATCTGTGAGTTCATCTCACAGAGTTACAACCTCTGCCTCAAGAAGCAGTTTGCTAACACTCTTTTCGTGGAATCTGCAAAGTGATATTTGGGAGCCTATTGGGGCCCATGGTGATAACGGAAATATCCTCACATAATAACTAAAGAGAAGCTTTCTGAGAAACTGCATTGCCATGTGTGAATGCAACTCACAGAGTTACACGTTTCTCTTCAGTGATCAGTTTGTTAGCACAGTTTTCTGGAAATCTGCAATTAGATACTTCATAGCGCAATGAACATAACAGTGAGAAATGAAATATCCACAGATGAAAACTAGAAAGAAGCTTTCTTAGAAACTTCTTGGTGATGTGTGAATTCATCTCACAGAGTTACACTTATGTTTCGTGGAGCAGTCCATTAACACTGTCTTTGAGGAATCTGAGAAGGGCTTCTTTGGATCACATTGAGGCCTACGCTGATAAAGGAAATTTCATCCGTTCAAAACGTGAAAGAAGCTTTCTCAGAAACTTCTTTCTGATCTGTGAGTTCATCTCACAGAGTTACAACCTCTGCCTCAAGAAGCAGTTTGCTAACACTCTTTTCGTGGAATCTGCAAAGTGATATTTGGGAGCCTATTGGGGCCCATGGTGATAACGGAAATATCCTCACATAATAACTAAAGAGAAGCTTTCTGAGAAACTGCATTGCCATGTGTGAATGCAACTCACAGAGTTACACGTTTCTCTTCAGTGATCAGTTTGTTAGCACAGTTTTCTGGAAATCTGCAATTAGATACTTCATAGCGCAATGAACATAACAGTGAGAAATGAAATATCCACAGATGAAAACTAGAAAGAAGCTTTCTTAGAAACTTCTTGGTGATGTGTGAATTCATCTCACAGAGTTACACTTATGTTTCGTGGAGCAGTCCGTTAACACTGTCTTTGAGGATTCTGAGAAGGGCTTCTTTAGACCACTTTGAGGCCTACGCTGATAAAGGAAATTTCATCCGTTCAAACCGTGAAAGAAGCTTTCTGAGAAACTTCTTTCTGATCTGTGAGTTCATCTCACAGAGTTACAACCTCTGCCTCAAGAAGCAGTTTGCTAACACTCTTTTCGTGGAATCTGCAAAGTGATATTTGGGAGCCTATTGGGGCCCATGGTGATAAAGGAAATATCCTCACATAATAACTAAAGAGAAGCTTTCTGAGAAACTGCATTGCCAAGTGTGAATGCAACTCACAGAGTTACACGTTTCTCTTCAGTGATCAGTTTGTTAGCACAGTTTTCTGGAAATCTGCAATTAGATACTTCATAGCGCAATGAACATTACAGTGACAAAGGAAATATCCACAGATGAAAACTAGAAAGAAGCTTTCTTAGAAACTTCTTGGTGATGTGTGAATTCATCTCACAGAGTTACACTTATGTTTCGTGGAGCAGTCCATTAACACTGTCTTTGAGGAATCTGAGAAGGGCTTCTTTGGATCATATTGAGGCCTACGCTGATAAAGGAAATTTCATCCGTTCAAAACGTGAAAGACGCTTTCTGAGAAACTTCTTTCTGATCTGTGAGTTCATCTCACAGAGTTACAACCTCTGCCTCAAGAAGCAGTTTGCTAACACTCTTTTCGTGGAATCTGCAAAGTGATATTTGGGAGCCTATTGGGGCCCATGGTGATAAAGGAAATATCCTCACATAATAACTAAAGAGAAGCTTTCTGAGAAACTGCATTGCCAAGTGTGAATGCAACTCACAGAGTTACACGTTTCTCTTCAGTGATCAGTTTGTTAGCACAGTTTTCTGGAAATCTGCAATTAGATACTTCATAGCGCAATGAACATTACAGTGACAAAGGAAATATCCACAGATGAAAACTAGAAAGAAGCTTTCTTAGAAACTTCTTGGTGATGTGTGAATTCATCTCACAGAGTTACACTTATGTTTCGTGGAGCAGTCCATTAACACTGTCTTTGAGGAATCTGAGAAGGGCTTCTTTGGATCACATTGAGGCCTACGCTGATAAAGGAAATTTCATCCGTTCAAACCGTGAAAGAAGCTTTCTGAGAAACTTCTTTCTGATCTGTGAGTTCATCTCACAGAGTTACAACCTCTGCCTCAAGAAGCAGTTTGCTAACACTCTTTTCATGGAATCTGCAAAGTGATATTTGGGAGCCTATTGGGGCCCATGGTGATAAAGGAAATATCCTCACATAATAACTAAAGAGAAGCTTTCTGAGAAACTGCATTGCCATGTGTGAATGCAACTCACAGAGTTACACGTTTCTCTTCAGTGATCAGTTTGTTAGCACAGTTTTCTGGAAATCTGCAATTAGATACTTCATAGCCCAATGAACATAACACTGAGAAATGAAATATCCACAGATGAAAACTAGAAAGAAGCTTTCTTAGAAACTTCTTGGTGATGTGTGAATTCATCTCACAGAGTTACACTTATCTTTCGTGGAGCAGTCCGTTAACACTGTCTTTGAGGATTCTGAGAAGGGCTTCTTTAGACCACTTTGAGGCCTACGCTGATAAAGGAAATTTCATCCGTTCAAACCGTGAAAGAAGCTTTCTGAGAAACTTCTTTCTGATCTGTGAGTTCATCTCACAGAGTTACAACCTCTGCCTCAAGAAGCAGTTTGCTAACACTCTTTTCGTGGAATCTGCAAAGTGATATTTGGGAGCCTATTGGGGCCCACGGTGATAAAGGAAATATCCTCACATAATAACTAAAGAGAAGCTTTATGAGAAACTGCATTGCCATGTGTGAATGCAACTCACAGAGTTACACGTTTCTCTTCTGTGATCAGTTTGTTAGCACAGTTTTCTGGAAATCTGCAATTAGATACTTCATAGCGCAATGAACATAACAGTGACAAATGAAATATCCCCAGATGAAAACTAGAAAGAAGCTTTCTTAGAAACTTCTTGGTGATGTGTGAATTCATCTCACAGAGTTACACTTATGTTTCGTGGAGCAGTGCATTAACACTGTCTTTGAGGAATCTGAGAAGGGCTTCTTTGGATCATATTGAGGCCTAAGCTGATAAAGGAAATTTCATCCGTTCAAAACGTGAAAGAAGCTTTCTGAGAAACTTCTTTCTGATCTGTGAGTTCATCTCACAGAGTTACAACCTCTGCCTCAAGAAGCAGTTTGCTAACACTCTTTTCGTGGAATCTGCAAAGTGATATTTGGGAGCCTATTGGGGCCCATGGTGATAAAGGAAATATCCTCACATAATAACTAAAGAGAAGCTTTCTGAGAAACTGCATTGCCAAGTGTGAATGCAACCCACAGAGTTACACGTTTCTCTTCAGTGATCAGTTTGTTAGCACAGTTTTCTGGAAATCTGCAATTAGATACTTCATAGCGCAATGAACATTACAGTGACAAAGGAAATATCCAGAGATGAAAACTAGAAAGAAGCTTTCTTAGAAACTTCTTGGTGATGTGTGAATTCATCTCACAGAGTTACACTTATGTTTCGTGGAGCAGTCCATTAACACTGTCTTTGAGGAATCTGAGAAGGGCTTCTTTGGATCACATTGAGGCCTACGCTGATAAAGGAAATTTCATCCGTTCAAACCGTGAAAGAAGCTTTCTGAGAAACTTCTTTCTGATCTGTGAGTTCATCTCACAGAGTTACAACCTCTGCCTCAAGAAGCAGTTTGCTAACACTCTTTTCGTGGAATCTGCAAAGTGATATTTGGGAGCCTATTGGGGCCCATGGTGATAACGGAAATATCCTCACATAATAACTAAAGAGAAGCTTTCTGAGAAACTGCATTGCCATGTGTGAATGCAACTCACAGAGTTACACGTTTCTCTTCAGTGATCAGTTTGTTAGCACAGTTTTCTGGAAATCTGCAATTAGATACTTCATAGCGCAATGAACATAACAGTGAGAAATGAAATATCCACAGATGAAAACTAGAAAGAAGCTTTCTTAGAAACTTCTTGGTGATGTGTGAATTCATCTCACAGAGTTACACTTATGTTTCGTGGAGCAGTCCGTTAACACTGTCTTTGAGGATTCTGAGAAGGGCTTCTTTAGACCACTTTGAGGCCTACGCTGATAAAGGAAATTTCATCCGTTCAAACCGTGAAAGAAGCTTTCTGAGAAACTTCTTTCTGATCTGTGAGTTCATCTCACAGAGTTACAACCTCTGCCTCAAGAAGCAGTTTGCTAACACTCTTTTCGTGGAATCTGCAAAGTGATATTTGGGAGCCTATTGGGGCCCATGGTGATAACGGAAATATCCTCACATAATAACTTAAGAGAAGCTTTCTGAGAAACTGCATTGCCATGTGTGAATGCAACTCACAGAGTTACACGTTTCTCTTCAGTGATCAGTTTGTTAGCACAGTTTTCTGGAAATCTGCAATTAGATACTTCATAGCGCAATGAACATTACAGTGACAAAGGAAATATCCACAGATGAAAACTAGAAAGAAGCTTTCTTAGAAACTTCTTGGTGATGTGTGAATTCATCTCACAGAGTTACACTTATGTTTCGTGGAGCAGTCCGTTAACACTGTCTTTGAGGATTCTGAGAAGGGCTTCTTTAGACCACTTTGAGGCCTACGCTGATAAAGGAAATTTCATCCGTTCAAACCGTGAAAGAAGCTTTCTGAGAAACTTCTTTCTGATCTCTGAGTTCATCTCACAGAGTTACAACCTCTGCCTCAAGAAGCAGTTTGCTAACACTCTTTTCGTGGAATCTGCAAAGTGATATTTGGGAGCCTATTGGGGCCCATGGTGATAAAGGAAATATCCTCACATAATAACTAAAGAGAAGCTTTCTGAGAAACTGCATTGCCAAGTGTGAATGCAACTCACAGAGTTACACGTTTCTCTTCAGTGATCAGTTTGTTAGCACAGTTTTCTGGAAATCTGCAATTAGATACTTCATAGCGCAATGAACATTACAGTGACAAAGGAAATATCCAGAGATGAAAACTAGAAAGAAGCTTTCTTAGAAACTTCTTGGTGATGTGTGAATTCATCTCACAGAGTTACACTTATGTTTCGTGGAGCAGTCCATTAACACTGTCTTTGAGGAATCTGAGAAGGGCTTCTTTGGATCACATTGAGGCCTACGCTGATAAAGGAAATTTCATCCGTTCAAACCGTGAAAGAAGCTTTCTGAGAAACTTCTTTCTGATCTGTGAGTTCATCTCACAGAGTTATAACCTCTGCCTCAAGAAGCAGTTTGCTAACACTCTTTTCATGGAATCTGCAAAGTGATATTTGGGAGCCTATTGGGGCCCATGGTGATAAAGGAAATATCCTCACATAATAACTAAAGAGAAGCTTTCTGAGAAACTGCATTGCCATGTGTGAATGCAACTCACAGAGTTACACGTTTCTCTTCAGTGATCAGTTTGTTAGCACAGTTTTCTGGAAATCTGCAATTAGATACTTCATAGCCCAATGAACATAACACTGAGAAATGAAATATCCACAGATGAAAACTAGAAAGAAGCTTTCTTAGAAACTTCTTGGTGATGTGTGAATTCATCTCACAGAGTTACACTTATCTTTCGTGGAGCAGTCCGTTAACACTGTCTTTGAGGAATCTGAGAAGGGCTTCTTTAGACCACTTTGAGGCCTACGCTGATAAAGGAAATTTCATCCGTTCAAACCGTGAAAGAAGCTTTCTGAGAAACTTCTTTCTGATCTGTGAGTTCATCTCACAGAGTTACAACCTCTGCCTCAAGAAGCAGTTTGCTAACACTCTTTTCGTGGAATCTGCAAAGTGATATTTGGGAGCCTATTGGGGCCCATGGTGATAAAGGAAATATCCTCACATAATAACTAAAGAGAAGCTTTCTGAGAAACTGCATTGCCATGTGTGAATGCAACTCACAGACTTACGCCAGTGTTCTTTGGAGCCGTTTCTTTGGACTGTTTCCGTGGATTCTGAGAAGTGATATTTCAGATAGCTTTGAAGAATAGAAGGAGAAAGGAAATATCCTTCAAGAGAAAGCGGAACCAAGCTTTGTGAGAAACTGCTTTGTGATATGTGAATTCATTTCACAGTGTTGTATCACCCGTTCTCGGGGGAGTTTCCTAGCACTCATTTTGAGGAATCTCAGATGTGATGTCTTGGATATCGTTGAATCGCATGCTGAATAAGGAACTATCCTCAGAGAAACCTGCAGAGAAGGCTTCTCAAAAATTCTTTGTTGTGGGTGAATTCAGCCCACAGATGTCCATCATTGTTTCCACTGAGAAACTCGCTAGCAGAATTTTCGCAGAATCTGCAATAGGACACACGGTGGCGCTCGAAGACCACAAATAACCTCGTCTTACTAAAGAAAGAAGCTTTCTGAGAAACGCTATGTGATGGGTGAATTCAACTCACTAAGTTGCAGCGGTATTTCGTGGGGCCGTGGCCTAGGCCTATTTGTGTGGAATCTGAGAACAGATATTCCCGATCCCTTTGAAAACAATGGGGCCAATGGAAACATCTTCCAATAAAAATGAGAAAGAAGCTTTCTGAGAAACTTCTTTCTGATCTGTGAGTTCATCTCACAGAGTTACAACCTCTGCCTCAAGAAGCAGTTTGCTAACACTCTTTTCGTGGAATCTGCAAAGAGATATTTGGGAGCCTATTGGGGCCCATGGTGATAAAGGAAATATCCTCACATAATAACTAAAGAGAAGCTTTCTGAGAAACTGCATTGCCAAGTGAGAATGCAACTCACAGAGACACGTTTCTCTTCAGTGATCAGTTTGTTAGCACAGTTTTCTGGAAATCTGCAATTAGATACTTCATAGCGCAATGAACATTACAGTGACAAAGGAAATATCCAGAGATGAAAACTAGAAAGAAGCTTTCTTAGAAACTTCTATTAATTCAAGATGGATTAGAGACTTAAATGTTAGACCTAATACCATAAAAACCCTAGAAGAAAATCTAGGTAGTACCATTCAGGACATAGGCATGGGCAAGGACTTCATGTCTAAAACACCAAAAGCAACGGCAGCAAAAGCCAAAATTGACAAATGGGATCTAATTAAACTAAAGAGCTTTTGCACAGCAAAAGAAACTACCATCAGAGTGAACAGGCAACCTACAGAATGGGAGAAAATTTTTGCAACCTACTCATCTGACAAAGGGCTAATATCCAGAATCTACAAAGAACTCATACAAATATACGAGAAAAAAACAAACAACCCCATCAAAAAGTGGGGAAAGGATATGAACAGACATTTCTCAAAAGAAGATATTCATACAGCCAACAGACACATGAAAAAATGCTCATCGTCACTCGCCATCAGAGAAATGCAAATCAAAACCACAATGAGATACCATCTCACACCAGTTAGAATGGCAATCATTAAGAAGTCAGGAAACAACAGGTGTTGGAGAGGATGTGGAGAAATAGGAACACTTTTACACTGTTGGTGGGATTGTAAACTAGTTCAACCATTATGGAAAACAGTATGGCAATTCCTCAAGGATCTAGAACTAGATGTACCATATGACCCAGCCATCCCACTACTGGGTATATACCCAAAGGATTATAAATTATTCTACTACAAAGACACATGCACACGTATGTTTATTGCGGCACTATTCACAATAGCAAAGACTTGGAATCAACCCAAATGTCCATCTGTGACAGACTGGATTAAGAAAATGTGGCACATATACACCATGGAATACTATGCAGCCATAAAAAAGGATGAGTTTGCGTCCTTTGTAGGGACATGGATGCAGCTGGAAACCATCATTCTTAGCAAACTATCACAAGAAGAGAAAACCAAACACCGCATGTTCTCACTCATAGGTGGGAACTGAACAATGAGATCACTTGGACTCGGGAAGGGGAACATCACGCACTGGGGCCTATCATGGGGAGGGGGGAGGGGGGAGGAGGGAGGGATTGCATTGGGGAGTTATACATGATATAAATGATGAATTGATGGGTGCTGACGAGTTGATGGGTGCAGCACACCAACATGGCATAAGTATACATATGTAACAAACCTGCACGTTATGCACATGTACCCTAGAACTTAAAGTATAATTAAAAAAAAATAATAATAAATAAATAAAAAAAAAAAAAGAAAAAAAAAAAAAAAAAAAAAAAAAGAAACTTCTTGGTGATGTGTGAATTCATCTCACAGAGTTACACTTATGTTTCGTGGAGCAGTCCATTAACACTGTCTTTGAGGAATCTGAGAAGGGCTTCTTTGGATCACATTGAGGCCTACGCTGATAAAGGAAATTTCATCCGTTCAAAACGTGAAAGAAGCTTTCTGAGAATCTTCTTTCTGATCTGTGAGTTCATCTCACAGAGTTACAACCTCTGCCTCAAGAAGCAGTTTGCTAACACTCTTTTCATGGAATCTGCAAAGTGATATTTGGGAGCCTATTGGGGCCCATGGTGATAAAGGAAATATCCTCACATAATAACTAAAGAGAAGTTTTCTGAGAAACTGCATTGCCATGTGTGAATGCAACTCACAGACTTACGCCAGTGTTCTTTGGAGCCGTTTCTTTGGACTGTTTCCGTGGATTCTGAGAAAGTGATATTTCAGATAGCTTTGAAGAATAGAAGGAGAAAGGAAATATCCTTCAAGAGAAAGCGGAACCAAGCTTTGTGAGAAACTGCTTTGTGATATGTGAATTCATTTCACAGTGTTCTAACACCCGTTCTTGGGGGAGTTTCCTAGCACTCATTTTGAGGAATCTCAGATGTGATGTCTTGGATATCGTTGAATCGCATGCTGAATAAGGAACTATCCTCAGAGAAACCTGCAGAGAAGGCTTCTCAAAAACTTCTTTGTTGTGGGTGAATTCAGCCCACAGATGTCCATCATTGTTTCCACTGAGAAACTCGCTAGCAGAATTTTCGCAGAATCTGCGATAGGACACACGGTGGCGCTCCAAGACCACAAATAACCTCGTCTTAATAAAGAAAGAAGCTTTCTGAGAAACGCTATGTGATGTGTGAATTCAACTCACTAAGTTGCAGTGGTATTTCGTGGGGCCGTGGCCTAGGCCTATTTGTGTGGAATCTGAGAACAGATATTCCCGATCCCTTTGAAAACAATGGGGCCAATGGAAACATCTTCCAATAAAATGAGAAAGAAGCTTTCTGAGAAACTTCTTTCTGATCTGTGAGTTCATCTCACAGAGTTACAACCTCTGCCTCAAGAAGCAGTTTGCTACCACACTTTTCGTGGAATCTGCAAAGTGATATTTGGGAGCCTATTGGGGCCCATGGTAATAAAGGAAATATCCTCACATAATAACTAAAGAGAAGCTTTCTGAGAAACTGCATTGCCAAGTGTGAATGCAACCCACAGAGTTACACGTTTCTCTTCAGTGATCAGTTTGTTAGCACAGTTTTCTGGAAATCTGCAATTAGATACTTCATAGCGCAATAAACATTACAGTGACAAAGGAAATATCCAGAGATGAAAACTAGAAAGAAGCTTTCTTAGAAACTTCTTGGTGATGTGTGAATTCATCTCACAGAGTTACACTTATGTTTCGTGGAGCAGTCCATTAACACTGTCTTTGAGGAATCTGAGAAGGGCTTCTTTGGATCACATTGAGGCCTACGCTGATAAAGGAAATTTCATCCGTTCAAACCGTGAAAGAAGCTTTTGAGAAACTTCTTTCTGATCTGTGAGTTCATCTCACAGAGTTACAACCTCTGCCTCAAGAAGCAGTTTGCTAACACTCTTTTCATGGAATCTGCAAAGTGATATTTGGGAGCCTATTGGGGCCCATGGTGATAAAGGAAATATCCTCACATAATAACTAAAGAGAAGCTTTCTGAGAAACTGCATTGCCAAGTGTGAATGCAACCCACAGAGTTACACGTTTCTCCTCAGTGATCAGTTTGTTAGCACAGTTTTCTGGAAATCTGCAATTAGATACTTCATAGCGCAATGAACATTACAGTGACAAAGGAAATATCCAGAGATGAAAACTAGAAAGAAGCTTTCTTAGAAACTTCTTGGTGATGTGTGAATTCATCTCACAGAGTTACACTTATGTTTCGTGGAGCAGTCCATTAACACTGTCTTTGAGGAATCTGAGAAGGGCTTCTTTGGATCACATTGAGGCCTACGCTGATAAAGGAAATTTCATCCGTTCAAAACGTGAAAGAAGCTTTCTCAGAAACTTCTTTCTGATCTGTGAGTTCATCTCACAGAGTTACAACCTCTGCCTCAAGAAGCAGTTTGCTAACACTCTTTTCGTGGAATCTGCAAAGTGATATTTGGGAGCCTATTGGGGCCCATGGTTATAAAGGAAATATCCTCACATAATAACTAAAGAGAAGCTTTCTGAGAAACTGCATTGCCAAGTGTGAATGCAACCCACAGAGTTACACGTTTCTCTTCAGTGATCAGTTTGTTAGCACAGTTTTCTGGAAATCTGCAATTAGATACTTCATAGCGCAATGAACATTACAGTGACAAAGGAAATATCCAGAGATGAAAACTAGAAAGAAGCTTTCTTAGAAACTTCTTGGTGATGTGTGAATTCATCTCACAGAGTTACACTTATGTTTCGTGGAGCAGTCCATTAACACTGTCTTTGAGGAATCTGAGAAGGGCTTCTTTGGATCACATTGAGGCCTACGCTGATAAAGGAAATTTCATCCGTTCAAAACGTGAAAGAAGCTTTCTCAGAAACTTCTTTCTGATCTGTGAGTTCATCTCACAGAGTTACAACCTCTGCCTCAAGAAGCAGTTTGCTAACACTCTTTTCGTGGAATCTGCAAAGTGATATTTGGGAGCCTATTGGGGCCCATGGTGATAACGGAAATATCCTCACATAATAACTAAAGAGAAGCTTTCTGAGAAACTGCATTGCCATGTGTGAATGCAACTCACAGAGTTACACGTTTCTCTTCAGTGATCAGTTTGTTAGCACAGTTTTTCTGGAAATCTGCAATTAGATACTTCATAGCGCAATGAACATAACAGTGAGAAATGAAATATCCACAGATGAAAACTAGAAAGAAGCTTTCTTAGAAACTTCTTGGTGATGTGTGAATTCATCTCACAGAGTTACACTTATGTTTCGTGGAGCAGTCCGTTAACACTGTCTTTGAGGATTCTGAGAAGGGCTTCTTTAGACCACTTTGAGGCCTACGCTGATAAAGGAAATTTCATCCGTTCAAACCGTGAAAGAAGCTTTCTGAGAAACTTCTTTCTGATCTGTGAGTTCATCTCACAGAGTTACAACCTCTGCCTCAAGAAGCAGTTTGCTAACACTCTTTCGTGGAATCTGCAAAGTGATATTTGGGAGCCTATTGGGGCCCATGGTGATAAAGGAAATATCCTCACATAATAACTAAAGAGAAGCTTTCTGAGAAACTGCATTGCCAAGTGTGAATGCAACTCACAGAGTTACACGTTTCTCTTCAGTGATCAGTTTGTTAGCACAGTTTTCTGGAAATCTGCAATTAGATACTTCATAGCGCAATGAACATTACAGTGACAAAGGAAATATCCACAGATGAAAACTAGAAAGAAGCTTTCTTAGAAACTTCTTGGTGATGTGTGAATTCATCTCACAGAGTTACACTTATGTTTCGTGGAGCAGTCCATTAACACTGTCTTTGAGGAATCTGAGAAGGGCTTCTTTGGATCATATTGAGGCCTACGCTGATAAAGGAAATTTCATCCGTTCAAAACGTGAAAGACGCTTTCTGAGAAACTTCTTTCTGATCTGTGAGTTCATCTCACAGAGTTACTACCTCTGCCTCAAGAAGCAGTTTGCTAACACTCTTTTCATGGAATCTGCAAAGTGATATTTGGGAGCCTATTGGGGCCCATGGTGATAAAGCAAATATCCTCACATAATAACTAAAGAGAAGCTTTCTGAGAAACTGCATTGCCAAGTTTGAACGCAACTCACAGAGTTACACGATTCTCTTCAGTGATCAGTTTGTTAGCACAGTTTTCTGGAAATCTGCAATTAGATACTTCATAGCGCAATGAACATTACAGTGACAAAGGAAATATCCAGAGATGAAAACTAGAAAGAAGCTTTCTTAGAAACTTCTTGGTGATGTGTGAATTCATCTCACAGAGTTACACTTATGTTTCGTGGAGCAGTCCATTAACACTGTCTTTGAGGAATCTGAGAAGGGCTTCTTTGGATCACATTGAGGCCTACGCTGATAAAGGAAATTTCATCCGTTCAAACCGTGAAAGAAGCTTTCTGAGAAACTTCTTTCTGATCTGTGAGTTCATCTCACAGAGTTACAACCTCTGCCTCAAGAAGCAGTTTGCTAACACTCTTTTCCTGGAATCTGCAAAGTGATATTTGGGAGCCTATTGGGGCCCATGGTGATAAAGGAAATATCCTCACATAATAACTAAAGAGAAGCTTTCTGAGAAACTGCATTGCCATGTGTGAATGCAACTCACAGACTTACGCCAGTGTTCTTTGGAGCCGTTTCTTTGGACTGTTTCCGTGGATTCTGAGAAGTGATATTTCAGATAGCTTTGAAGAATAGAAGGAGAAAGGAAATATCCTTCAAGAGAAAGCGGAACCAAGCTTTGTGAGAAACTGCTTTGTGATATGTGAATTCATTTCACAGTGTTCTATCACCCGTTCTCGGGGGAGTTTCCTAGCACTCATTTTGAGGAATCTCAGATGTGATGTCTTGGATATCGTTGAATCGCATGCTGAATAAGGAACTATCCTCAGAGAAACCTTCAGAGAAGGCTTCTCAAAAACTTCTTTGTTGTGGGTGAATTCAGCCCACAGATGTCCATCATTGTTTCCACTGAGAAACTCGCTAGCAGAATTTTCGCAGAATCTGCAATAGGACACACGGTGGCGCTCCAAGACCACAAATAACCTCGTCTTACTAAAGAAAGAAGCTTTCTGAGAAACGCTATGTGATGTGTGAATTCAACTCACTAAGTTGCAGCGGTATTTCGTGGGGCCGTGGCCTAGGCCTATTTGTGTGGAATCTGAGAACAGATATTCCCGATCCCTTTGAAAACAATGGGGCCAATGGAAACATCTTCCAATAAAAATGAGAAAGAAGCTTTCTGAGAAACTTCTTTCTGATCTGTGAGTTCATCTCACAGAGTTACAACTTCTGCCTCAAGAAGCAGTTTGCTAACACCCTTTCGTGGAATCTGCAAAGAGATATTTGGGAGCCTATTGGGGCCCATGGTGATAAAGGAAATATCCTCACATAATAACTAAAGAGAAGCTTTCTGATAAACTGCATTGCCAAGTGTGAATGCAACCCACAGAGTTACACGTTTCTCTTCAGTGATCAGTTTGTTAGCACAGTTTTCTGGAAATCTGCAATTAGATACTTCATAGCACAATGAACATTACAGTGACAAAGGAAATATCCAGAGATGAAAACTAGAAAGAAGCTTTCTTAGAAACTTCTTGGTGATGTGTGAATTCATCTCACAGAGTTACACTTATGTTTCGTGGAGCAGTCCATTAACACTGTCTTTGAGGAATCTGAGAAGGGCTTCTTTGGATCACATTGAGGCCTACGCTGATAAAGGAAATTTCATCCGTTCAAACCGTGAAAGAAGCTTTCTGAGAAACTTCTTTCTGATCTGTGAGTTCATCTCACAGAGTTACAACCTCTGCCTCAAGAAGCAGTTTGCTAACACTCTTTTCATGGAATCTGCAAAGTGATATTGGGAGCCTATTGGGGCCCATGGTGATAAAGGAAATATCCTCACATAATAACTAAAGAGAAGCTTTCTGAGAAACTGCATTGCCATGTGTGAATGCAACTCACAGAGTTACACGTTTCTCTTCTGTGATCAGTTTGTTAGCACAGTTTTCTGGAAATCTGCAATTAGATACTTCATAGCCCAATGAACATAACAGTGACAAATGAAATATCCACAGATGAAAACTAGAAAGAAGCTTTCTTAGAAACTTCTTGGTGATGGGTGAATTCATCTCACAGAGTTACACTTATGTTTCTTGGAGCAGTGCATTAACACTGTCTTTGAGGAATCTGAGAAGGCCTTCTTTGGATCATATTGAGGCCTAAGCTGATAAAGGAAATTTCATCCGTTCAAAACGTGAAAGAAGCTTTCTGAGAAACTTCTTTCTGATCTGTGAGTTCATCTCACAGAGTTACAACCTCTGCCTCAAGAAGCAGTTTGCTAACACTCTTTTCGTGGAATCTGCAAAGTGATATTTGGGAGCCTATTGGGGCCCATGGTAATAAAGGAAATATCCTCACATAATAACTAAAGAGAAGCTTTCTGAGAAACTGCATTGCCATGTGTGAATGCAACTCACAGACTTACACCAGTGTTCTTTGGAGCCGTTTCTTTGGACTGTTTCCGTGGATTCTGAGAAGTGATATTTCAGATAGCTTTGAAGAATAGAAGGAGAAAGGAAATATCCTTCAAGAGAAAGCGGAACCAAGCTTTGTGAGAAACTGCTTTGTGATATGTGAATTCATTTCACAGTGTTCTATCACCCGTTCTCGGGGGAGTTTCCTAGCACTCATTTTGAGGAATCTCAGATGTGATGTCTTGGATATCGTTGAATCGCATGCTGAATAAGGAACTATCCTCAGAGAAACCTGCAGAGAAGGCTTCTCAAAACTTCTTTGTTGTGGGTGAATTCAGCCCACAGATGTCCATCATTGTTTCCACTGAGAAACTCGCTAGCAGAATTTTCGCAGAATCTGCAATAGGACACACGGTGGCGCTCCAAGACCACAAATAACCTCGTCTTACTAAAGAAAGAAGCTTTCTGAGAAACGCTATGTGATGTGTGAATTCAACTCACAAAGTTGCAGCGGTATTTCGTGGGGCCGTGGCCTAGGCCTATTTGTGTGGAATCTGAGAACAGATATTCCCGATCCCTTTGAAAACAATGGGGCCAATGGAAACATCTTCCAATAAAAATGAGAAAGAAGCTTTCTGAGAAACTTCTTTCTGATCTGTGAGTTCATCTCACAGAGTTACAACCTCTGCCTCAAGAAGCAGTTTGCTAACACTCTTTTCGTGGAATCTGCAAAGTGATATTTGGGAGCCTATTGGGCCCATGGTGATAAAGGAAATATCCTCACATAATAACTAAAGAGAAGCTTTCTGAGAAACTGCATTGCCATGTGTGAATGCAACTCACAGAGTTACACGTTTCTCTTCAGTGATCAGTTTGTTAGCACAGTTTTCTGGAAATCTGCAATTAGATACTTCATAGCCCAATGAACATAACACTGAGAAATGAAATATCCACAGATGAAAACTAGAAAGAAGCTTTCTTAGAAACTTCTTGGTGATGTGTGAATTCATCTCACAGAGTTACACTTATCTTTCGTGGAGCAGTCCGTTAACACTGTCTTTGAGGATTCTGAGAAGGGCTTCTTTAGACCACTTTGAGGCCTACGCTGATAAAGGAAATTTCATCCGTTCAAACCGTGAAAGAAGCTTTCTGAGAAACTTCTTTCTGATCTGTGAGTTCATCTCACAGAGTTACAACCTCTGCCTCAAGAAGCAGTTTGCTAACACTCTTTTCGTGGAATCTGCAAAGTGATATTTGGGAGCCTATTGGGGCCCATGGTGATAAAGGAAATATCCTCACATAATAACTAAAGAGAAGCTTTCTGAGAAACTGCATTGCCATGTGTGAATGCAACTCACAGACTTACGCCAGTGTTCTTTGGAGCCGTTTCTTTGGACTGTTTCCGTGGATTCTGAGAAGTGATATTTCAGATAGCTTTGAAGAATAGAAGGAGAAAGGAAATATCCTTCAAGAGAAAGCGGAACCAAGCTTTGTGAGAAACTGCTTTGTGATATGTGAATTCATTTCACAGTGTTGTATCACCCGTTCTCGGGGGAGTTTCCTAGCACTCATTTTGAGGAATCTCAGATGTGATGTCTTGGATATCGTTGAATCGCATGCTGAATAAGGAACTATCCTCAGAGAAACCTGCAGAGAAGGCTTCTCAAAAATTCTTTGTTGTGGGTGAATTCAGCCCACAGATGTCCATCATTGTTTCCACTGAGAAACTTGCTAGCAGAATTTTCGCAGAATCTGCAATAGGACACACGGTGGCGCTCGAAGACCACAAATAACCTCGTCTTACTAAAGAAAGAAGCTTTCTGAGAAACGCTATGTGATGGGTGAATTCAACTCACTAAGTTGCAGCGGTATTTCGTGGGGCCGTGGCCTAGGCCTATTTGTGTGGAATCTGAGAACAGATATTCCCGATCCCTTTGAAAACAATGGGGCCAATGGAAACATCTTCCAATAAAAATGAGAAAGAAGCTTTCTGAGAAACTTCTTTCTGATCTGTGAGTTCATCTCACAGAGTTACAACCTCTGCCTCAAGAAGCAGTTTGCTAACACTCTTTTCGTGGAATCTGCAAAGAGATATTGGGAGCCTATTGGGGCCCATGGTGATAAAGGAAATATCCTCACATAATAACTAAAGAGAAGCTTTCTGAGAAACTGCATTGCCAAGTGAGAATGCAACTCACAGAGACACGTTTCTCTTCAGTGATCAGTTTGTTAGCACAGTTTTCTGGAAATCTGCAATTAGATACTTCATAGCGCAATGAACATTACAGTGACAAAGGAAATATCCAGAGATGAAAACTAGAAAGAAGCTTTCTTAGAAACTTCTATTAATTCAAGATGGATTAGAGACTTAAATGTTAGACCTAATACCATAAAAACCCTAGAAGAAAATCTAGGTAGTACCATTCAGGACATAGGCATGGGCAAGGACTTCATGTCTAAAACACCAAAAGCAACGGCAGCAAAAGCCAAAATTGACAAATGGGATCTAATTAAACTAAAGAGCTTTTGCACAGCAAAAGAAACTACCATCAGAGTGAACAGGCAACCTACAGAATGGGAGAAAATTTTTGCAACCTACTCATCTGACAAAGGGCTAATATCCAGAATCTACAAAGAACTCATACAAATATACGAGAAAAAAAACAAACAACCCATCAAAAAGTGGGGAAAGGATATGAACAGACATTTCTCAAAAGAAGATATTCATACAGCCAACAGACACATGAAAAAATGCTCATCGTCACTCGCCATCAGAGAAATGCAAATCAAAACCACAATGAGATACCATCTCACACCAGTTAGAATGGCAATCATTAAGAAGTCAGGAAACAACAGGTGTTGGAGAGGATGTGGAGAAATAGGAACACTTTTACACTGTTGGTGGGATTGTAAACTAGTTCAACCATTATGGAAAACAGTATGGCAATTCCTCAAGGATCTAGAACTAGATGTACCATATGACCCAGCCATCCCACTACTGGGTATATACCCAAAGGATTATAAATTATTCTACTACAAAGACACATGCACACGTATGTTTATTGCGGCACTATTCACAATAGCAAAGACTTGGAATCAACCCAAATGTCCATCTGTGACAGACTGGATTAAGAAAATGTGGCACATATACACCATGGAATACTATGCAGCCATAAAAAAGGATGAGTTTGCGTCCTTTGTAGGGACATGGATGCAGCTGGAAACCATCATTCTTAGCAAACTATCACAAGAAGAGAAAACCAAACACCGCATGTTCTCACTCATAGGTGGGAACTGAACAATGAGATCACTTGGACTCGGGAAGGGGAACATCACGCACTGGGGCCTATCATGGGGAGGGGGGAGGGGGGAGGAGGGAGGGATTGCATTGGGGAGTTATACATGATATAAATGATGAATTGATGGGTGCTGACGAGTTGATGGGTGCAGCACACCAACATGGCATAAGTATACATATGTAACAAACCTGCACGTTATGCACATGTACCCTAGAACTTAAAGTATAATTAAAAAAAATAATAATAAATAAATAAAAAAAAAAAAAGAAAAAAAAAAAAAAAAAAAAAAAAAAGAAACTTCTTGGTGATGTGTGAATTCATCTCACAGAGTTACACTTATGTTTCGTGGAGCAGTCCATTAACACTGTCTTTGAGGAATCTGAGAAGGGCTTCTTTGGATCACATTGAGGCCTACGCTGATAAAGGAAATTTCATCCGTTCAAAACGTGAAAGAAGCTTTCTGAGAATCTTCTTTCTGATCTGTGAGTTCATCTCACAGAGTTACAACCTCTGCCTCAAGAAGCAGTTTGCTAACACTCTTTTCATGGAATCTGCAAAGTGATATTTGGGAGCCTATTGGGGCCCATGGTGATAAAGGAAATATCCTCACATAATAACTAAAGAGAAGTTTTCTGAGAAACTGCATTGCCATGTGTGAATGCAACTCACAGACTTACGCCAGTGTTCTTTGGAGCCGTTTCTTTGGACTGTTTCCGTGGATTCTGAGAAAGTGATATTTCAGATAGCTTTGAAGAATAGAAGGAGAAAGGAAATATCCTTCAAGAGAAAGCGGAACCAAGCTTTGTGAGAAACTGCTTTGTGATATGTGAATTCATTTCACAGTGTTCTAACACCCGTTCTTGGGGGAGTTTCCTAGCACTCATTTTGAGGAATCTCAGATGTGATGTCTTGGATATCGTTGAATCGCATGCTGAATAAGGAACTATCCTCAGAGAAACCTGCAGAGAAGGCTTCTCAAAAACTTCTTTGTTGTGGGTGAATTCAGCCCACAGATGTCCATCATTGTTTCCACTGAGAAACTCGCTAGCAGAATTTTCGCAGAATCTGCGATAGGACACACGGTGGCGCTCCAAGACCACAAATAACCTCGTCTTAATAAAGAAAGAAGCTTTCTGAGAAACGCTATGTGATGTGTGAATTCAACTCACTAAGTTGCAGTGGTATTTCGTGGGGCCGTGGCCTAGGCCTATTTGTGTGGAATCTGAGAACAGATATTCCCGATCCCTTTGAAAACAATGGGGCCAATGGAAACATCTTCCAATAAAAATGAGAAAGAAGCTTTCTGAGAAACTTCTTTCTGATCTGTGAGTTCATCTCACAGAGTTACAACCTCTGCCTCAAGAAGCAGTTTGCTACCACACTTTTCGTGGAATCTGCAAAGTGATATTTGGGAGCCTATTGGGGCCCATGGTAATAAAGGAAATATCCTCACATAATAACTAAAGAGAAGCTTTCTGAGAAACTGCATTGCCAAGTGTGAATGCAACCCACAGAGTTACACGTTTCTCTTCAGTGATCAGTTTGTTAGCACAGTTTTCTGGAAATCTGCAATTAGATACTTCATAGCGCAATAACATTACAGTGACAAAGGAAATATCCAGAGATGAAAACTAGAAAGAAGCTTTCTTAGAAACTCTTGGTGATGTGTGAATTCATCTCACAGAGTTACACTTATGTTTCGTGGAGCAGTCCATTAACACTGTCTTTGAGGAATCTGAGAAGGGCTTCTTTGGATCACATTGAGGCCTACGCTGATAAAGGAAATTTCATCCGTTCAAACCGTGAAAGAAGCTTTTGAGAAACTTCTTTCTGATCTGTGAGTTCATCTCACAGAGTTACAACCTCTGCCTCAAGAAGCAGTTTGCTAACACTCTTTTCATGGAATCTGCAAAGTGATATTTGGGAGCCTATTGGGGCCCATGGTGATAAAGGAAATATCCTCACATAATAACTAAAGAGAAGCTTTCTGAGAAACTGCATTGCCAAGTGTGAATGCAACCCACAGAGTTACACGTTTCTCCTCAGTGATCAGTTTGTTAGCACAGTTTTCTGGAAATCTGCAATTAGATACTTCATAGCGCAATGAACATTACAGTGACAAAGGAAATATCCAGAGATGAAACTAGAAAGAAGCTTTCTTAGAAACTTCTTGGTGATGTGTGAATTCATCTCACAGAGTTACACTTATGTTTCGTGGAGCAGTCCATTAACACTGTCTTTGAGGAATCTGAGAAGGGCTTCTTTGGATCACATTGAGGCCTACGCTGATAAAGGAAATTTCATCCGTTCAAAACGTGAAAGAAGCTTTCTCAGAAACTTCTTTCTGATCTGTGAGTTCATCTCACAGAGTTACAACCTCTGCCTCAAGAAGCAGTTTGCTAACACTCTTTTCCTGGAATCTGCAAAGTGATATTTGGGAGCCTATTGGGGCCCATGGTGATAACGGAAATATCCTCACATAATAACTAAAGAGAAGCTTTCTGAGAAACTGCATTGCCATGTGTGAATGCAACTCACAGAGTTACACGTTTCTCTTCAGTGATCAGTTTGTTAGCACAGTTTTCTGGAAATCTGCAATTAGATACTTCATAGCGCAATGAACATTACAGTGACAAAGGAAATATCCACAGATGAAAACTAGAAAGAAGCTTTCTTAGAAACTTCTTGGTGATGTGTGAATTCATCTCACAGAGTTACACTTATGTTTCGTGGAGCAGTCCATTAACACTGTCTTTGAGGAATCTGAGAAGGGCTTCTTTGGATCATATTGAGGCCTACGCTGATAAAGGAAATTTCATCCGTTCAAAACGTGAAAGACGCTTTCTGAGAAACTTCTTTCTGATCTGTGAGTTCATCTCACAGAGTTACAACCTCTGCCTCAAGAAGCAGTTTGCTAACACTCTTTTCGTGGAATCTGCAAAGTGATATTTGGGAGCCTATTGGGGCCCATGGTGATAACGGAAATATCCTCACATAATAACTAAAGAGAAGCTTTCTGAGAAACTGCATTGCCATGTGTGAATGCAACTCACAGAGTTACACGTTTCTCTTCAGTGATCAGTTTGTTAGCACAGTTTTCTGGAAATCTGCAATTAGATACTTCATAGCGCAATGAACATAACAGTGAGAAATGAAATATCCACAGATGAAAACTAGAAAGAAGCTTTCTTAGAAACTTCTTGGTGATGTGTGAATTCATCTCACAGAGTTACACTTATGTTTCGTGGAGCAGTCCGTTAACACTGTCTTTGAGGATTCTGAGAAGGGCTTCTTTAGACCACTTTGAGGCCTACGCTGATAAAGGAAATTTCATCCGTTCAAACCGTGAAAGAAGCTTTCTGAGAAACTTCTTTCTGATCTGTGAGTTCATCTCACAGAGTTACAACCTCTGCCTCAAGAAGCAGTTTGCTAACACTCTTTTCGTGGAATCTGCAAAGTGATATTTGGGAGCCTATTGGGGGCCCATGGTGATAAAGGAAATATCCTCACATAATAACTAAAGAGAAGCTTTCTGAGAAACTGCATTGCCAAGTGTGAATGCAACTCACAGAGTTACACGTTTCTCTTCAGTGATCAGTTTGTTAGCACAGTTTTCTGGAAATCTGCAATTAGATACTTCATAGCGCAATGAACATTACAGTGACAAAGGAAATATCCACAGATGAAAACTAGAAAGAAGCTTTCTTAGAAACTTCTTGGTGATGTGTGAATTCATCTCACAGAGTTACACTTATGTTTCGTGGAGCAGTCCATTAACACTGTCTTTGAGGAATCTGAGAAGGGCTTCTTTGGATCATATTGAGGCCTACGCTGATAAAGGAAATTTCATCCGTTCAAAACGTGAAAGACGCTTTCTGAGAAACTTCTTTCTGATCTGTGAGTTCATCTCACAGAGTTACTACCTCTGCCTCAAGAAGCAGTTTGCTAACACTCTTTTCATGGAATCTGCAAAGTGATATTTGGGAGCCTATTGGGGCCCATGGTGATAAAGCAAATATCCTCACATAATAACTAAAGAGAAGCTTTCTGAGAAACTGCATTGCCAAGTTTGAACGCAACTCACAGAGTTACACGATTCTCTTCAGTGATCAGTTTGTTAGCACAGTTTTCTGGAAATCTGCAATTAGATACTTCATAGCGCAATGAACATTACAGTGACAAAGGAAATATCCAGAGATGAAAACTAGAAAGAAGCTTTCTTAGAAACTTCTTGGTGATGTGTGAATTCATCTCACAGAGTTACACTTATGTTTCGTGGAGCAGTCCATTAACACTGTCTTTGAGGAATCTGAGAAGGGCTTCTTTGGATCACATTGAGGCCTACGCTGATAAAGGAAATTTCATCCGTTCAAACCGTGAAAGAAGCTTTCTGAGAAACTTCTTTCTGATCTGTGAGTTCATCTCACAGAGTTACAACCTCTGCCTCAAGAAGCAGTTTGCTAACACTCTTTTCCTGGAATCTGCAAAGTGATATTTGGGAGCCTATTGGGGCCCATGGTGATAAAGGAAATATCCTCACATAATAACTAAAGAGAAGCTTTCTGAGAAACTGCATTGCCATGTGTGAATGCAACTCACAGACTTACGCCAGTGTTCTTTGGAGCCGTTTCTTTGGACTGTTTCCGTGGATTCTGAGAAGTGATATTTCAGATAGCTTTGAAGAATAGAAGGAGAAAGGAAATATCCTTCAAGAGAAAGCGGAACCAAGCTTTGTGAGAAACTGCTTTGTGATATGTGAATTCATTTCACAGTGTTCTATCACCCGTTCTCGGGGGAGTTTCCTAGCACTCATTTTGAGGAATCTCAGATGTGATGTCTTGGATATCGTTGAATCGCATGCTGAATAAGGAACTATCCTCAGAGAAACCTTCAGAGAAGGCTTCTCAAAAACTTCTTTGTTGTGGGTGAATTCAGCCCACAGATGTCCATCATTGTTTCCACTGAGAAACTCGCTAGCAGAATTTTCGCAGAATCTGCAATAGGACACACGGTGGCGCTCCAAGACCACAAATAACCTCGTCTTACTAAAGAAAGAAGCTTTCTGAGAAACGCTATGTGATGTGTGAATTCAACTCACTAAGTTGCAGCGGTATTTCGTGGGGCCGTGGCCTAGGCCTATTTGTGTGGAATCTGAGAACAGATATTCCCGATCCCTTTGAAAACAATGGGGCCAATGGAAACATCTTCCAATAAAAATGAGAAAGAAGCTTTCTGAGAAACTTCTTTCTGATCTGTGAGTTCATCTCACAGAGTTACAACCTCTGCCTCAAGAAGCAGTTTGCTAACACTCTTTTCGTGGAATCTGCAAAGAGATATTTGGGAGCCTATTGGGGCCCATGGTGATAAAGGAAATATCCTCACATAATAACTAAAGAGAAGCTTTCTGAGAAACTGCATTGCCAAGTGTGAATGCAACCCACAGAGTTACACGTTTCTCTTCAGTGATCAGTTTGTTAGCACAGTTTTCTGGAAATCTGCAATTAGATACTTCATAGCACAATGAACATTACAGTGACAAAGGAAATATCCAGAGATGAAAACTAGAAAGAAGCTTTCTTAGAAACTTCTTGGTGATGTGTGAATTCATCTCACAGAGTTACACTTATGTTTCGTGGAGCAGTCCATTAACACTGTCTTTGAGGAATCTGAGAAGGGCTTCTTTGGATCACATTGAGGCCTACGCTGATAAAGGAAATTTCATCCGTTCAAACCGTGAAAGAAGCTTTCTGAGAAACTTCTTTCTGATCTGTGAGTTCATCTCACAGAGTTACAACCTCTGCCTCAAGAAGCAGTTTGCTAACACTCTTTTCATGGAATCTGCAAAGTGATATTGGGAGCCTATTGGGGCCCATGGTGATAAAGGAAATATCCTCACATAATAACTAAAGAGAAGCTTTCTGAGAAACTGCATTGCCATGTGTGAATGCAACTCACAGAGTTACACGTTTCTCTTCTGTGATCAGTTTGTTAGCACAGTTTTCTGGAAATCTGCAATTAGATACTTCATAGCCCAATGAACATAACAGTGACAAATGAAATATCCACAGATGAAAACTAGAAAGAAGCTTTCTTAGAAACTTCTTGGTGATGGGTGAATTCATCTCACAGAGTTACACTTATGTTTCTTGGAGCAGTGCATTAACACTGTCTTTGAGGAATCTGAGAAGGCCTTCTTTGGATCATATTGAGGCCTAAGCTGATAAAGGAAATTTCATCCGTTCAAAACGTGAAAGAAGCTTTCTGAGAAACTTCTTTCTGATCTGTGAGTTCATCTCACAGAGTTACAACCTCTGCCTCAAGAAGCAGTTTGCTAACACTCTTTTCGTGGAATCTGCAAAGTGATATTTGGGAGCCTATTGGGGCCCATGGTAATAAAGGAAATATCCTCACATAATAACTAAAGAGAAGCTTTCTGAGAAACTGCATTGCCATGTGTGAATGCAACTCACAGACTTACACCAGTGTTCTTTGGAGCCGTTTCTTTGGACTGTTTCCGTGGATTCTGAGAAGTGATATTTCAGATAGCTTTGAAGAATAGAAGGAGAAAGGAAATATCCTTCAAGAGAAAGCGGAACCAAGCTTTGTGAGAAACTGCTTTGTGATATGTGAATTCATTTCACAGTGTTCTATCACCCGTTCTCGGGGGAGTTTCCTAGCACTCATTTTGAGGAATCTCAGATGTGATGTCTTGGATATCGTTGAATCGCATGCTGAATAAGGAACTATCCTCAGAGAAACCTGCAGAGAAGGCTTCTCAAAAACTTCTTTGTTGTGGGTGAATTCAGCCCACAGATGTCCATCATTGTTTCCACTGAGAAACTCGCTAGCAGAATTTTCGCAGAATCTGCAATAGGACACACGGTGGCGCTCCAAGACCACAAATAACCTCGTCTTACTAAAGAAAGAAGCTTTCTGAGAAACGCTATGTGATGTGTGAATTCAACTCACAAAGTTGCAGCGGTATTTCGTGGGGCCGTGGCCTAGGCCTATTTGTGTGGAATCTGAGAACAGATATTCCCGATCCCTTTGAAAACAATGGGGCCAATGGAAACATCTTCCAATAAAAATGAGAAAGAAGCTTTCTGAGAAACTTCTTTCTGATCTGTGAGTTCATCTCACAGAGTTACAACCTCTGCCTCAAGAAGCAGTTTGCTAACACTCTTTTCGTGGAATCTGCAAAGTGATATTTGGGAGCCTATTGGGCCCATGGTGATAAAGGAAATATCCTCACATAATAACTAAAGAGAAGCTTTCTGAGAAACTGCATTGCCATGTGTGAATGCAACTCACAGAGTTACACGTTTCTCTTCAGTGATCAGTTTGTTAGCACAGTTTTCTGGAAATCTGCAATTAGATACTTCATAGCCCAATGAACATAACACTGAGAAATGAAATATCCACAGATGAAAACTAGAAAGAAGCTTTCTTAGAAACTTCTTGGTGATGTGTGAATTCATCTCACAGAGTTACACTTATCTTTCGTGGAGCAGTCCGTTAACACTGTCTTTGAGGATTCTGAGAAGGGCTTCTTTAGACCACTTTGAGGCCTACGCTGATAAAGGAAATTTCATCCGTTCAAACCGTGAAAGAAGCTTTCTGAGAAACTTCTTTCTGATCTGTGAGTTCATCTCACAGAGTTACAACCTCTGCCTCAAGAAGCAGTTTGCTAACACTCTTTTCGTGGAATCTGCAAAGTGATATTTGGGAGCCTATTGGGGCCCATGGTGATAAAGGAAATATCCTCACATAATAACTAAAGAGAAGCTTTCTGAGAAACTGCATTGCCATGTGTGAATGCAACTCACAGACTTACGCCAGTGTTCTTTGGAGCCGTTTCTTTGGACTGTTTCCGTGGATTCTGAGAAGTGATATTTCAGATAGCTTTGAAGAATAGAAGGAGAAAGGAAATATCCTTCAAGAGAAGCGGAACCAAGCTTTGTGAGAAACTGCTTTGTGATATGTGAATTCATTTCACAGTGTTGTATCACCCGTTCTCGGGGGAGTTTCCTAGCACTCATTTTGAGGAATCTCAGATGTGATGTCTTGGATATCGTTGAATCGCATGCTGAATAAGGAACTATCCTCAGAGAAACCTGCAGAGAAGGCTTCTCAAAAAATTCTTTGTTGTGGGTGAATTCAGCCCACAGATGTCCATCATTGTTTCCACTGAGAAACTTGCTAGCAGAATTTTCGCAGAATCTGCAATAGGACACACGGTGGCGCTCGAAGACCACAAATAACCTCGTCTTACTAAAGAAAGAAGCTTTCTGAGAAACGCTATGTGATGGGTGAATTCAACTCACTAAGTTGCAGCGGTATTTCGTGGGGCCGTGGCCTAGGCCTATTTGTGTGGAATCTGAGAACAGATATTCCCGATCCCTTTGAAAACAATGGGGCCAATGGAAACATCTTCCAATAAAAATGAGAAAGAAGCTTTCTGAGAAACTTCTTTCTGATCTGTGAGTTCATCTCACAGAGTTACAACCTCTGCCTCAAGAAGCAGTTTGCTAACACTCTTTTCGTGGAATCTGCAAAGAGATATTTGGGAGCCTATTGGGGCCCATGGTGATAAAGGAAATATCCTCACATAATAACTAAAGAGAAGCTTTCTGAGAAACTGCATTGCCAAGTGAGAATGCAACTCACAGAGACACGTTTCTCTTCAGTGATCAGTTTGTTAGCACAGTTTTCTGGAAATCTGCAATTAGATACTTCATAGCGCAATGAACATTACAGTGACAAAGGAAATATCCAGAGATGAAAACTAGAAAGAAGCTTTCTTAGAAACTTCTATTAATTCAAGATGGATTAGAGACTTAAATGTTAGACCTAATACCATAAAAACCCTAGAAGAAAATCTAGGTAGTACCATTCAGGACATAGGCATGGGCAAGGACTTCATGTCTAAAACACCAAAAGCAACGGCAGCAAAAGCCAAAATTGACAAATGGGATCTAATTAAACTAAAGAGCTTTTGCACAGCAAAAGAAACTACCATCAGAGTGAACAGGCAACCTACAGAATGGGAGAAAATTTTTGCAACCTACTCATCTGACAAAGGGCTAATATCCAGAATCTACAAAGAACTCATACAAATATACGAGAAAAAAACAAACAACCCCATCAAAAAGTGGGGAAAGGATATGAACAGACATTTCTCAAAAGAAGATATTCATACAGCCAACAGACACATGAAAAAATGCTCATCGTCACTCGCCATCAGAGAAATGCAAATCAAAACCACAATGAGATACCATCTCACACCAGTTAGAATGGCAATCATTAAGAAGTCAGGAAACAACAGGTGTTGGAGAGGATGTGGAGAAATAGGAACACTTTTACACTGTTGGTGGGATTGTAAACTAGTTCAACCATTATGGAAAACAGTATGGCAATTCCTCAAGGATCTAGAACTAGATGTACCATATGACCCAGCCATCCCACTACTGGGTATATACCCAAAGGATTATAAATTATTCTACTACAAAGACACATGCACACGTATGTTTATTGCGGCACTATTCACAATAGCAAAGACTTGGAATCAACCCAAATGTCCATCTGTGACAGACTGGATTAAGAAAATGTGGCACATATACACCATGGAATACTATGCAGCCATAAAAAAGGATGAGTTTGCGTCCTTTGTAGGGACATGGATGCAGCTGGAAACCATCATTCTTAGCAAACTATCACAAGAAGAGAAAACCAAACACCGCATGTTCTCACTCATAGGTGGGAACTGAACAATGAGATCACTTGGACTCGGGAAGGGGAACATCACGCACTGGGGCCTATCATGGGGAGGGGGGAGGGGGGAGGAGGGAGGGATTGCATTGGGGAGTTATACATGATATAAATGATGAATTGATGGGTGCTGACGAGTTGATGGGTGCAGCACACCAACATGGCATAAGTATACATATGTAACAAACCTGCACGTTATGCACATGTACCCTAGAACTTAAAGTATAATTAAAAAAAAATAATAATAAATAAATAAAAAAAAAAAAAGAAAAAAAAAAAAAAAAAAAAAAAAGAAACTTCTTGGTGATGTGTGAATTCATCTCACAGAGTTACACTTATGTTTCGTGGAGCAGTCCATTAACACTGTCTTTGAGGAATCTGAGAAGGGCTTCTTTGGATCACATTGAGGCCTACGCTGATAAAGGAAATTTCATCCGTTCAAAACGTGAAAGAAGCTTTCTGAGAATCTTCTTTCTGATCTGTGAGTTCATCTCACAGAGTTACAACCTCTGCCTCAAGAAGCAGTTTGCTAACACTCTTTTCATGGAATCTGCAAAGTGATATTTGGGAGCCTATTGGGGCCCATGGTGATAAAGGAAATATCCTCACATAATAACTAAAGAGAAGTTTTCTGAGAAACTGCATTGCCATGTGTGAATGCAACTCACAGACTTACGCCAGTGTTCTTTGGAGCCGTTTCTTTGGACTGTTTAAGTGGATTCTGAGAAAGTGATATTTCAGATAGCTTTGAAGAATAGAAGGAGAAAGGAAATATCCTTCAAGAGAAAGCGGAACCAAGCTTTGTGAGAAACTGCTTTGTGATATGTGAATTCATTTCACAGTGTTCTAACACCCGTTCTTGGGGGAGTTTCCTAGCACTCATTTTGAGGAATCTCAGATGTGATGTCTTGGATATCGTTGAATCGCATGCTGAATAAGGAACTATCCTCAGAGAAACCTGCAGAGAAGGCTTCTCAAAAACTTCTTTGTTGTGGGTGAATTCAGCCCACAGATGTCCATCATTGTTTCCACTGAGAAACTCGCTAGCAGAATTTTCGCAGAATCTGCGATAGGACACACGGTGGCGCTCCAAGACCACAAATAACCTCGTCTTAATAAAGAAAGAAGCTTTCTGAGAAACGCTATGTGATGTGTGAATTCAACTCACTAAGTTGCAGTGGTATTTCGTGGGGCCGTGGCCTAGGCCTATTTGTGTGGAATCTGAGAACAGATATTCCCGATCCCTTTGAAAACAATGGGGCCAATGGAAACATCTTCCAATAAAAATGAGAAAGAAGCTTTCTGAGAAACTTCTTTCTGATCTGTGAGTTCATCTCACAGAGTTACAACCTCTGCCTCAAGAAGCAGTTTGCTACCACACTTTTCGTGGAATCTGCAAAGTGATATTTGGGAGCCTATTGGGGCCCATGGTAATAAAGGAAATATCCTCACATAATAACTAAAGAGAAGCTTTCTGAGAAACTGCATTGCCAAGTGTGAATGCAACCCACAGAGTTACACGTTTCTCTTCAGTGATCAGTTTGTTAGCACAGTTTTCTGGAAATCTGCAATTAGATACTTCATAGCGCAATAAACATTACAGTGACAAAGGAAATATCCAGAGATGAAAACTAGAAAGAAGCTTTCTTAGAAACTTCTTGGTGATGTGTGAATTCATCTCACAGAGTTACACTTATGTTTCGTGGAGCAGTCCATTAACACTGTCTTTGAGGAATCTGAGAAGGGCTTCTTTGGATCACATTGAGGCCTACGCTGATAAAGGAAATTTCATCCGTTCAAACCGTGAAAGAAGCTTTTGAGAAACTTCTTTCTGATCTGTGAGTTCATCTCACAGAGTTACAACCTCTGCCTCAAGAAGCAGTTTGCTAACACTCTTTTCATGGAATCTGCAAAGTGATATTTGGGAGCCTATTGGGGCCCATGGTGATAAAGGAAATATCCTCACATAATAACTAAAGAGAAGCTTTCTGAGAAACTGCATTGCCAAGTGTGAATGCAACCCACAGAGTTACACGTTTCTCCTCAGTGATCAGTTTGTTAGCACAGTTTTCTGGAAATCTGCAATTAGATACTTCATAGCGCAATGAACATTACAGTGACAAAGGAAATATCCAGAGATGAAAACTAGAAAGAAGCTTTCTTAGAAACTTCTTGGTGATGTGTGAATTCATCTCACAGAGTTACACTTATGTTTCGTGGAGCAGTCCATTAACACTGTCTTTGAGGAATCTGAGAAGGGCTTCTTTGGATCACATTGAGGCCTACGCTGATAAAGGAAATTTCATCCGTTCAAAACGTGAAAGAAGCTTTCTCAGAAACTTCTTTCTGATCTGTGAGTTCATCTCACAGAGTTACAACCTCTGCCTCAAGAAGCAGTTTGCTAACACTCTTTTCGTGGAATCTGCAAAGTGATATTTGGGAGCCTATTGGGGCCCATGGTTATAAAGGAAATATCCTCACATAATAACTAAAGAGAAGCTTTCTGAGAAACTGCATTGCCAAGTGTGAATGCAACCCACAGAGTTACACGTTTCTCTTCAGTGATCAGTTTGTTAGCACAGTTTTCTGGAAATCTGCAATTAGATACTTCATAGCGCAATGAACATTACAGTGACAAAGGAAATATCCAGAGATGAAAACTAGAAAGAAGCTTTCTTAGAAACTTCTTGGTGATGTGTGAATTCATCTCACAGAGTTACACTTATGTTTCGTGGAGCAGTCCATTAACACTGTCTTTGAGGAATCTGAGAAGGGCTTCTTTGGATCACATTGAGGCCTACGCTGATAAAGGAAATTTCATCCGTTCAAAACGTGAAAGAAGCTTTCTCAGAAACTTCTTTCTGATCTGTGAGTTCATCTCACAGAGTTACAACCTCTGCCTCAAGAAGCAGTTTGCTAACACTCTTTTCGTGGAATCTGCAAAGTGATATTTGGGAGCCTATTGGGGCCCATGGTGATAACGGAAATATCCTCACATAATAACTAAAGAGAAGCTTTCTGAGAAACTGCATTGCCATGTGTGAATGCAACTCACAGAGTTACACGTTTCTCTTCAGTGATCAGTTTGTTAGCACAGTTTTCTGGAAATCTGCAATTAGATACTTCATAGCGCAATGAACATAACAGTGAGAAATGAAATATCCACAGATGAAAACTAGAAAGAAGCTTTCATAGAAACTTCTTGGTGATGTGTGAATTCATCTCACAGAGTTACACTTATGTTTCGTGGAGCAGTCCGTTAACACTGTCTTTGAGGATTCTGAGAAGGGCTTCTTTAGACCACTTTGAGGCCTACGCTGATAAAGGAAATTTCATCCGTTCAAACCGTGAAAGAAGCTTTCTGAGAAACTTCTTTCTGATCTGTGAGTTCATCTCACAGAGTTACAACCTCTGCCTCAAGAAGCAGTTTGCTAACACTCTTTTCGTGGAATCTGCAAAGTGATATTTGGGAGCCTATTGGGGCCCATGGTGATAAAGGAAATATCCTCACATAATAACTAAAGAGAAGCTTTCTGAGAAACTGCATTGCCAAGTGTGAATGCAACTCACAGAGTTACACGTTTCTCTTCAGTGATCAGTTTGTTAGCACAGTTTTCTGGAAATCTGCAATTAGATACTTCATAGCGCAATGAACATTACAGTGACAAAGGAAATATCCACAGATGAAAACTAGAAAGAAGCTTTCTTAGAAACTTCTTGGTGATGTGTGAATTCATCTCACAGAGTTACACTTATGTTTCGTGGAGCAGTCCATTAACACTGTCTTTGAGGAATCTGAGAAGGGCTTCTTTGGATCATATTGAGGCCTACGCTGATAAAGGAAATTTCATCCGTTCAAAACGTGAAAGACGCTTTCTGAGAAACTTCTTTCTGATCTGTGAGTTCATCTCACAGAGTTACTACCTCTGCCTCAAGAAGCAGTTTGCTAACACTCTTTTCATGGAATCTGCAAAGTGATATTTGGGAGCCTATTGGGGCCCATGGTGATAAAGGAAATATCCTCACATAATAACTAAAGAGAAGCTTTCTGAGAAACTGCATTGCCAAGTTTGAACGCAACTCACAGAGTTACACGTTTCTCTTCAGTGATCAGTTTGTTAGCACAGTTTTCTGGAAATCTGCAATTAGATACTTCATAGCGCAATGAACATTACAGTGACAAAGGAAATATCCAGAGATGAAAACTAGAAAGAAGCTTTCTTAGAAACTTCTTGGTGATGTGTGAATTCATCTCACAGAGTTACACTTATGTTTCGTGGAGCAGTCCATTAACACTGTCTTTGAGGAATCTGAGAAGGGCTTCTTTGGATCACATTGAGGCCTACGCTGATAAAGGAAATTTCATCCGTTCAAACCGTGAAAGAAGCTTTCTGAGAAACTTCTTTCTGATCTGTGAGTTCATCTCACAGAGTTACAACCTCTGCCTCAAGAAGCAGTTTGCTAACACTCTTTTCCTGGAATCTGCAAAGTGATATTTGGGAGCCTATTGGGGCCCATGGTGATAAAGGAAATATCCTCACATAATAACTAAAGAGAAGCTTTCTGAGAAACTGCATTGCCATGTGTGAATGCAACTCACAGACTTACGCCAGTGTTCTTTGGAGCCGTTTCTTTGGACTGTTTCCGTGGATTCTGAGAAGTGATATTTCAGATAGCTTTGAAGAATAGAAGGAGAAAGGAAATATCCTTCAAGAGAAAGCGGAACCAAGCTTTGTGAGAAACTGCTTTGTGATATGTGAATTCATTTCACAGTGTTCTATCACCCGTTCTCGGGGGAGTTTCCTAGCACTCATTTTGAGGAATCTCAGATGTGATGTCTTGGATATCGTTGAATCGCATGCTGAATAAGGAACTATCCTCAGAGAAACCTTCAGAGAAGGCTTCTCAAAAACTTCTTTGTTGTGGGTGAATTCAGCCCACAGATGTCCATCATTGTTTCCACTGAGAAACTCGCTAGCAGAATTTTCGCAGAATCTGCAATAGGACACACGGTGGCGCTCCAAGACCACAAATAACCTCGTCTTACTAAAGAAAGAAGCTTTCTGAGAAACGCTATGTGATGTGTGAATTCAACTCACTAAGTTGCAGCGGTATTTCGTGGGGCCGTGGCCTAGGCCTATTTGTGTGGAATCTGAGAACAGATATTCCCGATCCCTTTGAAAACAATGGGGCCAATGGAAACATCTTCCAATAAAAATGAGAAAGAAGCTTTCTGAGAAACTTCTTTCTGATCTGTGAGTTCATCTCACAGAGTTACAACCTCTGCCTCAAGAAGCAGTTTGCTAACACTCTTTTCGTGGAATCTGCAAAGAGATATTTGGGAGCCTATTGGGGCCCATGGTGATAAAGGAAATATCCTCACATAATAACTAAAGAGAAGCTTTCTGAGAAACTGCATTGCCAAGTGTGAATGCAACCCACAGAGTTACACGTTTCTCTTCAGTGATCAGTTTGTTAGCACAGTTTTCTGGAAATCTGCAATTAGATACTTCATAGCGCAATGAACATTACAGTGACAAAGGAAATATCCAGAGATGAAAACTAGAAAGAAGCTTTCTTAGAAACTTCTTGGTGATGTGTGAATTCATCTCACAGAGTTACACTTATGTTTCGTGGAGCAGTCCATTAACACTGTCTTTGAGGAATCTGAGAAGGGCTTCTTTGGATCACATTGAGGCCTACGCTGATAAAGGAAATTTCATCCGTTCAAACCGTGAAAGAAGCTTTCTGAGAAACTTCTTTCTGATCTGTGAGTTCATCTCACAGAGTTACAACCTCTGCCTCAAGAAGCAGTTTGCTAACACTCTTTTCATGGAATCTGCAAAGTGATATTGGGAGCCTATTGGGGCCCATGGTGATAAAGGAAATATCCTCACATAATAACTAAAGAGAAGCTTTCTGAGAAACTGCATTGCCATGTGTGAATGCAACTCACAGAGTTACACGTTTCTCTTCTGTGATCAGTTTGTTAGCACAGTTTTCTGGAAATCTGCAATTAGATACTTCATAGCCCAATGAACATAACAGTGACAAATGAAATATCCACAGATGAAAACTAGAAAGAAGCTTTCTTAGAAACTTCTTGGTGATGGGTGAATTCATCTCACAGAGTTACACTTATGTTTCTTGGAGCAGTGCATTAACACTGTCTTTGAGGAATCTGAGAAGGCCTTCTTTGGATCATATTGAGGCCTAAGCTGATAAAGGAAATTTCATCCGTTCAAAACGTGAAAGAAGCTTTCTGAGAAACTTCTTTCTGATCTGTGAGTTCATCTCACAGAGTTACAACCTCTGCCTCAAGAAGCAGTTTGCTAACACTCTTTTCGTGGAATCTGCAAAGTGATATTTGGGAGCCTATTGGGGCCCATGGTAATAAAGGAAATATCCTCACATAATAACTAAAGAGAAGCTTTCTGAGAAACTGCATTGCCATGTGTGAATGCAACTCACAGACTTACACCAGTGTTCTTTGGAGCCGTTTCTTTGGACTGTTTCCGTGGATTCTGAGAAGTGATATTTCAGATAGCTTTGAAGAATAGAAGGAGAAAGGAAATATCCTTCAAGAGAAAGCGGAACCAAGCTTTGTGAGAAACTGCTTTGTGATATGTGAATTCATTTCACAGTGTTCTATCACCCGTTCTCGGGGGAGTTTCCTAGCACTCATTTTGAGGAATCTCAGATGTGATGTCTTGGATATCGTTGAATCGCATGCTGAATAAGGAACTATCCTCAGAGAAACCTGCAGAGAAGGCTTCTCAAAAACTTCTTTGTTGTGGGTGAATTCAGCCCACAGATGTCCATCATTGTTTCCACTGAGAAACTCGCTAGCAGAATTTTCGCAGAATCTGCAATAGGACACACGGTGGCGCTCCAAGACCACAAATAACCTCGTCTTACTAAAGAAAGAAGCTTTCTGAGAAACGCTATGTGATGTGTGAATTCAACTCACAAAGTTGCAGCGGTATTTCGTGGGGCCGTGGCCTAGGCCTATTTGTGTGGAATCTGAGAACAGATATTCCCGATCCCTTTGAAAACAATGGGGCCAATGGAAACATCTTCCAATAAAAATGAGAAAGAAGCTTTCTGAGAAACTTCTTTCTGATCTGTGAGTTCATCTCACAGAGTTACAACCTCTGCCTCAAGAAGCAGTTTGCTAACACTCTTTTCGTGGAATCTGCAAAGTGATATTTGGGAGCCTATTGGGCCCATGGTGATAAAGGAAATATCCTCACATAATAACTAAAGAGAAGCTTTCTGAGAAACTGCATTGCCAAGTGTGAATGCAACTCACAGAGTTACACGTTTCTCTTCCGTGATCAGTTTGTTAGCACAGTTTTCTGGAAATCTGCAATTAGATACTTCATAGCGCAATGAACATTACAGTGACAAAGGAAATATCCACAGATGAAAACTAGAAAGAAGCTTTCTTAGAAACGTCTTGGTGATGTGTGAATTCATCTCACAGAGTTACACTTATGTTTCGTGGAGCAGTCCATTAACACTGTCTTTGAGGAATCTGAGAAGGGCTTGTTTGGATCATATTGAGGCCTACGCTGATAAAGGAAATTTCATCCGTTCAAAACGTGAAAGAAGCTTTCTGAGAAACTTCTTTCTGATCTGTGAGTTCATCTCACAGAGTTACAACCTCTGCCTCAAGAAGCAGTTTGCTAACACTCTTTTCGTGGAATCTGCAAAGTGATATTTGGGAGCCTATTGGGGCCCATGGTGATAAAGGAAATATCCTCACATAATAACTAAAGAGAAGCTTTCTGAGAAACTGCATTGCCAAGTGTGAATGCAACCCACAGAGTTACACGTTTCTCTTCAGTGATCAGTTTGTTAGCACAGTTTTCTGGAAATCTGCAATTAGATACTTCATAGCGCAATGAACATTACAGTGACAAAGGAAATATCCAGAGATGAAAACTAGAAAGAAGCTTTCTTAGAAACTTCTTGGTGATGTGTGAATTCATCTCACAGAGTTACACTTATGTTTCGTGGAGCAGTCCATTAACACTGTCTTTGAGGAATCTGAGAAGGGCTTCTTTGGATCACATTGAGGCCTACGCTGATAAAGGAAATTTCATCCGTTCAAACCGTGAAAGAAGCTTTCTGAGAAACTTCTTTCTGATCTGTGAGTTCATCTCACAGAGTTATAACCTCTGCCTCAAGAAGCAGTTTGCTAACACTCTTTTCGTGGAATCTGCAAAGTGATATTTGGGAGCCTATTGGGGCCCATGGTAATAAAGGAAATATCCTCACATAATAACTAAAGAGAAGCTTTCTGAGAAACTGCATTGCCAAGTGTGAATGCAACCCACAGAGTTACACGTTTCTCTTCAGTGATCAGTTTGTTAGCACAGTTTTCTGGAAATCTGCAATTATATACTTCATAGCGCAATGAACATTACAGTGACAAAGGAAATATCCACAGATGAAAACTAGAAAGAAGCTTTCTTAGAAACTTCTTGGTGATGTATGAATTCATCTCACAGAGTTACACTTATGATTCGTGGAGCAGTCCGTTAACACTGTCTTTGAGGATTCTGAGAAGGGCTTCTTTAGACCACTTTGAGGCCTACGCTGATAAAGGAAATTTCATCCGTTCAAACCGTGAAAGAAGCTTTCTGAGAAACTTCTTTCTGATCTGTGAGTTCATCTCACAGAGTTACAACCTCTGCCTCAAGAAGCAGTTTGCTAACACTCTTTTCGTGGAATCTGCAAAGTGATATTTGGGAGCCTATTGGGGCCCATGGTGATAAAGGAAATATCCTCACATAATAACTAAAGAGAAGCTTTCTGAGAAACTGCATTGCCATGTGTGAATGCAACTCACAGAGTTACACGTTTCTCTTCTGTGATCAGTTTGTTAGCACAGTTTTCTGGAAATCTGCAATTAGATACTTCATAGCGCAATGAACATAACAGTGACAAATGAAATATCCCCAGATGAAAACTAGAAAGAAGCTTTCTTAGAAACTCTTTGGTGATGTGTGAATTCATCTCACAGAGTTACACTTATGTTTCGTGGAGCAGTCCATTAACACTGTCTTTGAGGAATCTGAGAAGGGCTTCTTTGGATCACATTGAGGCCTACGCTGATAAAGGAAATTTCATCCGTTCAAAACGTGAAGGAAGCTTTCTCAGAAACTTCTTTCTGATCTGTGAGTTCATCTCACAGAGTTACAACCTCTGCCTCAAGAAGCAGTTTCCTAACACTCTTTTCGTGGAATCTGCAAAGTGATATTTGGGAGCCTATTGGGGCCCATGGTAATAAAGGAAATATCCTCACATAATAACTAAAGAGAAGCTTTCTGAGAAACTGCATTGCCATGTGTGAATGCAACTCACAGACTTACGCCAGTGTTCTTTGGAGCCGTTTCTTTGGACTGTTTCCGTGGATTCTGAGAAGTGATATTTCAGATAGCTTTGAAGAATAGAAGGAGAAAGGAAATATCCTTCAAGAGAAAGCGGAACCAAGCTTTGTGAGAAACTGCTTTGTGATATGTGAATTCATTTCACAGTGTTCTATCACCCGTTCTCGGGGGAGTTTCCTAGCACTCATTTTGAGGAATCTCAGATGTGATGTCTTGGATATCGTTGAATCGCATGCTGAATAAGGAACTATCCTCAGAGAAACCTGCAGAGAAGGCTTCTCAAAAACTTCTTTGTTGTGGGTGAATTCAGCCCACAGATGTCCATCATTGTTTCCACTGAGAAACTCGCTAGCAGAATTTTCGCAGAATCTGCAATAGGACACACGGTGGCGCTCCAAGACCACAAATAACCTCGTCTTACTAAAGAAAGAAGCTTTCTGAGAAACGCTATGTGATGTGTGAATTCAACTCTCTAAGTTGCAGCTGTATTTCGTGGGGCCGTGGCCTAGGCCTATTTGTGTGGAATCTGAGAACAGATATTCCCGATCCCTTTGAAAACAATGGGGCCAATGGAAACATCTTCCAATAAAAATGAGAAAGAAGCTTTCTGAGAAACTTCTTTCTGATCTGTGAGTTCATCTCACAGAGTTACAACCTCTGCCTCAAGAAGCAGTTTGCTAACACTCTTTTCGTGGAATCTGCAAAGTGATATTTGGGAGCCTATTGGGGCCCATGGTGATAAAGGAAATATCCTCACATAATAACTAAAGAGAAGCTTTCTGAGAAACTGCATTGCCAAGTGTGAATGCAACTCACAGAGTTACACGTTTCTCTTCAGTGATCAGTTTGTTTAGCACAGTTTTCTGGAAATCTGCAATTAGATACTTCATAGCGCAATGAACATTACAGTGACAAAGGAAATATCCACAGATGAAAACTAGAAAGAAGCTTTCTTAGAAACTTCTTGGTGATGTGTGAATTCATCTCACAGAGTTACACTTATGTTTCGTGGAGCAGTCCATTAACACTGTCTTTGAGGAATCTGAGAAGGGCTTCTTTGGATCACATTGAGGCCTACGCTGATAAAGGAAATTTCATCCGTTCAAACCGTGAAAGAAGCTTTCTGAGAAACTTCTTTCTGATCTGTGAGTTCATCTCACAGAGTTATAACCTCTGCCTCAAGAAGCAGTTTGCTAACACTCTTTTCGTGGAATCTGCAAAGTGATATTTGGGAGCCTATTGGGGCCCATGGTAATAAAGGAAGTATCCTCACATAATAACTAAAGAGAAGCTTTCTGAGAAACTGCATTGCCAAGTGTGAATGCAACCCACAGAGTTACACGTTTCTCTTCAGTGATCAGTTTGTTAGCACAGTTTTCTGGAAATCTGCAATTATATACTTCATAGCGCAATGAACATTACAGTGACAAAGGAAATATCCACAGATGAAAACTAGAAAGAAGCTTTCTTAGAAACTTCTTGGTGATGTATGAATTCATCTCACAGAGTTACACTTATGTTTCGTGGAGCAGTCCGTTAACACTGTCTTTGAGGATTCTGAGAAGGGCTTCTTTAGACCACTTTGAGGCCTACGCTGATAAAGGAAATTTCATCCGTTCAAACCGTGAAAGAAGCTTTCTGAGAAACTTCTTTCTGATCTGTGAGTTCATCTCACAGAGTTACAACCTCTGCCTCAAGAAGCAGTTTGCTAACACTCTTTTCGTGGAATCTGCAAAGTGATATTTGGGAGCCTATTGGGGCCCATGGTAATAAAGGAAATATCCTCACATAATAACTAAAGAGAAGCTTTCTGAGAAACTGCATTGCCAAGTGTGAATGCAACCCACAGAGTTACAAGTTTCTCTTCAGTGATCAGTTTGTTAGCACAGTTTTCTGGAAATCTGCAATTAGATACTTCATAGCGCAATGAACTTTACAGTGACAAAGGAAATATCCACAGATGAAAACTAGAAAGAAGCTTTCTTAGAAACTTCTTGGTGATGTGTGAATTCATCTCACAGAGTTACACTTATGTTTCGTGGAGCAGTCCATTAACACTGTCTTTGAGGAATCTGAGAAGGGCTTTTTTGGATCATATTGAGGCCTACGCTGATAAAGGAAATTTCATCCGTTCAAAACGTGAAAGAAGCTTTCTGAGAAACTTCTTTCTGATCTGTGAGTTCATCTCACAGAGTTACAACCTCTGCCTCAAGAAGCAGTTTGCTAACACTCTTTTCGTGGAATCTGCAAAGTGATATTTGGGAGCCTATTGGGGCCCATGGTGATAAAGGAAATATCCTCACATAATAACTAAAGAGAAGCTTTCTGAGAAACTGCATTGCCAAGTGTGAATGCAACCCACAGAGTTACACGTTTCTCTTCAGTGATCAGTTTGTTAGCACAATTTTCTGGAAATCTGCAATTAGATACTTCATAGCGCAATGAACATTACAGTGACAAAGGAAATATCCAGAGATGAAAACTAGAAAGAAGCTTTCTTAGAAACTTCTTGGTGATGTGTGAATTCATCTCACAGAGTTACACTTATGTTTCGTGGAGCAGTCCATTAACACTGTCTTTGAGGAATCTGAGAAGGGCTTCTTTGGATCACATTGAGGCCTACGCTGATAAAGGAAATTTCATCCGTTCAAACCGTGAAAGAAGCTTTCTGAGAAACTTCTTTCTGATCTGTGAGTTCATCTCACAGAGTTATAACCTCTGCCTCAAGAAGCAGTTTGCTAACACTCTTTTCGTGGAATCTGCAAAGTGATACTTGGGAGCCTATTGGGGCCCATGGTAATAAAGGAAATATCCTCACATAATAACTAAAGAGAAGCTTTCTGAGAAACTGCATTGCCAAGTGTGAATGCAACCCACAGAGTTACACGTTTCTCTTCAGTGATCAGTTTGTTAGCACAGTTTTCTGGAAATCTGCAATTATATACTTCATAGCGCAATGAACATTACAGTGACAAAGGAAATATCCACAGATGAAAACTAGAAAGAAGCTTTCTTAGAAACTTCTTGGTGATGTATGAATTCATCTCACAGAGTTACACTTATGTTTCGTGGAGCAGTCCATTAACACTGTCTTTGAGGAATCTGAGAAGGGCTTCTTTAGACCACTTTGAGGCCTACGCTGATAAAGGAAATTTCATCCGTTCAAACCGTGAAAGAAGCTTTCTGAGAAACTTCTTTCTGATCTGTGAGTTCATCTCACAGAGTTACAACCTCTGCCTCAAGAAGCAGTTTGCTAACACTCTTTTCGTGGAATCTGCAAAGTGATATTTGGGAGCCTATTGGGGCCCATGGTAATAAAGGAAATATCCTCACATAATAACTAAAGAGAAGCTTTCTGAGAAACTGCATTGCCAAGTGTGAATGCAACCCACAGAGTTACAAGTTTCTCTTCAGTGATCAGTTTGTTAGCACAGTTTTCTGGAAATCTGCAATTAGATACTTCATAGCGCAATGAACTTTACAGTGACAAAGGAAATATCCACAGATGAAAACTAGAAAGAAGCTTTCTTAGAAACTTCTTGGTGATGTGTGAATTCATCTCACAGAGTTACACTTATGTTTCGTGGAGCAGTCCATTAACACTGTCTTTGAGGAATCTGAGAAGGGCTTTTTTGGATCATATTGAGGCCTACGCTGATAAAGGAAATTTCATCCGTTCAAAACGTGAAAGAAGCTTTCTGAGAAACTTCTTTCTGATCTGTGAGTTCATCTCACAGAGTTACAACCTCTGCCTCAAGAAGCAGTTTGCTAACACTCTTTTCGTGGAATCTGCAAAGTGATATTTGGGAGCCTATTGGGGCCCATGGTGATAAGGAAATATCCTCACATAATAACTAAGAGAAGCTTTCTGAGAAACTGCATTGCCAAGTGTGAATGCAACCCACAGAGTTACACGTTTCTCTTCAGTGATCAGTTTGTTAGCACAATTTTCTGGAAATCTGCAATTAGATACTTCATAGCGCAATGAACATTACAGTGACAAAGGAAATATCCAGAGATGAAAACTAGAAAGAAGCTTTCTTAGAAACTTCTTGGTGATGTGTGAATTCATCTCACAGAGTTACACTTATGTTTCGTGGAGCAGTCCATTAACACTGTCTTTGAGGAATCTGAGAAGGGCTTCTTTGGATCACATTGAGGCCTACGCTGATAAAGGAAATTTCATCCGTTCAAACCGTGAAAGAAGCTTTCTGAGAAACTTCTTTCTGATCTGTGAGTTCATCTCACAGAGTTATAACCTCTGCCTCAAGAAGCAGTTTGCTAACACTCTTTTCGTGGAATCTGCAAAGTGATACTTGGGAGCCTATTGGGGCCCATGGTAATAAAGGAAATATAATCACATAATAACTAAAGAGAAGCTTTCTGAGAAACTGCATTGCCAAGTGTGAATGCAACCCACAGAGTTACACGTTTCTCTTCAGTGATCAGTTTGTTAGCACAGTTTTCTGGAAATCTGCAATTATATACTTCATAGCGCAATGAACATTACAGTGACAAAGGAAATATCCACAGATGAAAACTAGAAAGAAGCTTTCTTAGAAACTTCTTGGTGATGTATGAATTCATCTCACAGAGTTACACTTATGTTTCGTGGAGCAGTCCATTAACACTGTCTTTGAGGAATCTGAGAAGGGCTTCTTTAGACCACTTTGAGGCCTACGCTGATAAAGGAAATTTCATCCGTTCAAACCGTGAAAGAAGCTTTCTGAGAAACTTCTTTCTGATCTGTGAGTTCATCTCACAGAGTTACAACCTCTGCCTCAAGAAGCAGTTTGCTAACACTCTTTTCGTGGAATCTGCAAAGTGATATTTGGGAGCCTATTGGGGCCCATGGTGATAAAGGAAATATCCTCACATAATAACTAAAGAGAAGCTTTCTGAGAAACTGCATTGCCATGTGTGAATGCAACTCACAGAGTTACACGTTTCTCTTCTGTGATCAGTTTGTTACCACAGTTTTCTGGAAATCTGCAATTAGATACTTCATAGCGCAATGAACATAACAGTGACAAATGAAATATCCCCAGATGAAAACTAGAAAGAAGCTTTCCTAGAAACTTCTTGGTGATGTGTGAATTCATCTCACAGAGTTACACTTATGTTTCGTGGAGCAGTCCATTAACACTGTCTTTGAGGAATCTGAGAAGGGCTTCTTTGGATCACATTGAGGCCTACGCTGATAAAGGAAATTTCATCCGTTCAAAACGTGAAGGAAGCTTTCTCAGAAACTTCTTTCTGATCTGTGAGTTCATCTCACAGAGTTACAAACTCTGAATCAAGAAGCAGTTTCCTAACACTCTTTTCGTGGAATCTGCAAAGTGATATTTGGGAGCCTATTGGGGCCCATGGTAATAAAGGAAATATCCTCACATAATAACTAAAGAGAAGCTTTCTGAGAAACTGCATTGCCATGTGTGAATGCAACTCACAGACTTACGCCAGTGTTCTTTGGAGCCGTTTCTTTGGACTGTTTCCGTGGATTCTGAGAAGTGATATTTCAGATAGCTTTGAAGAATAGAAGGAGAAAGGAAATATCCTTCAAGAGAAAGCGGAACCAAGCTTTGTGAGAAACTGCTTTGTGATATGTGAATTCATTTCACAGTGTTCTATCACCCGTTCTCGGGGGAGGTTTCCTAGCACTCATTTTGAGGAATCTCAGATGTGATGTCTTGGATATCGTTGAATCGCATGCTGAATAAGGAACTATCCTCAGAGAAACCTGCAGAGAAGGCTTCTCAAAAACTTCTTTGTTGTGGGTGAATTCAGCCCACAGATGTCCATCATTGTTTCCACTGAGAAACTCGCTAGCAAGAATTTTTCGCCGAATCTGCAATAGGACACACGGTGGCGCTCCAAGACCACAAATAACCTCGTCTTTATAAAGAAAGAAGCTTTCTGAGAAACGCTATGTGATGTGTGAATTCAACTCACTAAGTTGCAGCTGTATTCGTGGGGCCGTGGCCTAGGCCTATTTGTGTGGAATCTGAGAACAGATATTCACGATCCCTTTGAAAACAATGGGGCCAAATGGAAACATTCTCCAATAAAATGAAGAAAGAAGCTTTCTGAGAAACTTCTTTCTGATCTGTGAGTTCATCTCACAAGAGTTACAACCCTCTGCCTCAAGAAGCAGTTTGCTAACACTCTTTTCGTGGAATCTGCAAAGTGATATTGGGAGCCTATTGGGGCCCATGGTGATAAAGGAAATATCCTCACATAATAACTAAAGAGAAGCTTCTGAAACTGCATTGCCAAGTGTGAATGCAACACAGAGTTACACGTTTCTCTTCAGTGATCAGTTTGTTAGCACAGTTTTCTGGAAATCTGCAATTAGATACTTCATAGCGCAATGAACATTACAGTGACAAAGGAAATATCCAGATGAAACTAGAAAGAAGCTTTCTTAGAACTTCTTGTGATGTGTGAATTCATCTCACAGAGTTACACTTATGTTTCGTGGAGCAGTCCATTAACACTGTCTTTGAGGAATCTGAGAAGGGCTTCTTTGGATCATTGAGGCCTACGCTGATAAAGGAAATTCATCCGTTCAAACGTGAAAGAAGCTTTCTGAGAAACTTCTTTCTGATCTGTGAGTTCATCTCACAGAGTTACAACCTCTGCCTCAAGAAGCAGTTTGCTAACACTCTTTTCGTGGAATCTGCAAAGTGATATTTGGGAGCCTATTGGGGCCCATGGTGAAAGGAAATATCCTCACATAATAACTAAAGAGAAGCTTTCTGAGAAACTGCATTGCCAAGTGTGAATGCAACTCACAGAGTTACACGTTTCTCTTCAGTG
>NW_022142005.1:0-7801 GCF_007565055.1 Rhinopithecus roxellana | reverse complement strand
TCTCAGAAAGCTTCTTTCACGTTTGAACGGATGAAATTTCCTTTATCAGCGTCGGCCTCAATGTGATCCAAGGAAGCCCTTCATCAGATTTCCCAAAGACAGTGTTAATTCACTGCTCCACGAAAATAGTGTAACTCTGTGAGATGAATTCACACATCACCAAGAATTTCTAAGAAAAGCTTCTTTCTAGTTTTCATCTGTGGATATTTCCTTTGTCACTGTAATGTTCATTGCGCTATGAAGTATCTAATTGCAGATTTCCAGAAAACTGTGCTAACAAACTGATCACTGAAGAGAAACGTGTAACTCTGTGAGTTGCATTCACACAGGCAATGCAGTTTCTCAGAAAGCTTCTCTTAGTTATTATGTGAGGATATTTCCTTTATCACCATGGGCCGAAATAGGCTCCCAAATATCACTTTGCAGATTCCACGAAAAATGTTAGCAAATGCTTCTTGAGGCAGAGGTTGTAACTCTGTGAGATGAACTCACAGATCAGAAAGAAGTTTCTCAGAAAGCTTCTTTCACGTTTTGAATGGATGAAATTTCCTTTATTCAGCGTAGGCCTCAATGTGATCAAAGAAGCCCTTCTCAGTTTCCCCAAAGACAGTGTTAATGGACTGCTCACGAACATAAGTGTAACTCGTGAGATGAATTCACACATCACCAAGAAGTTTCTAAGAAAGCTCTTTCTAGTTTCATCTGTGGATATTTCCTTTGGCACTGTAATGTTCTATGCGCTATGAAATATCTAATTGCAGATTTCCAGAAAACTGTGCTAACAACTGATCACTGAAGAGAACGTGTAACTCTGTGAGTTGCATTCACACCTTGGCAATGCCAGTTTCTCAGAAAGCTTCTCTTTAGTTATTATGTGAGGATATTTCCTTTATCACCATGGGCCCCAATAGGCTCCCAAATATCACTTTGCAGATTCCACGAAAAGAGTGTTAGCAAACTGCTTCTTGAGGCAGAGGTTGTAACTCTGTGAGATGAACTCAGATCAGAAAGAAGTTCTCAGAAAGCTTCTTTCACGTTTGAACGGATGAAATTTCCTTTATCAGCGTCGGCCTCAATGTGATCCAAGGAAGCCCTTCTTAAGTTTCCCCAAAGACTGTGTTAATGGACTGCTCCACGAAACATAAGTGTAACTCTGTGAGATGAATTCACCACATCACCAGAAGTTTCTAAGAAAAGCTTCTTTCTAGTTGTCATCTGATGGATATTTCCTTTGTCACTGTAATGTTCATTGCGCTATGAGTATCTAATTGCAGATTTCCAGAAAACTGTGCTAACAAACTGATCACTGAAGAGAAACGTGTAACTCTGTGAGTTGCATTCACACTTGGCAATGCAGTTTCTCAGAAAGCTTCTCTTTAGTTATTATGTGAGGATATTTCCTTTATCCCCATGGGCCCCAATAGCTCCCAAATATCACTTTGCAGATTCCACGAAAAGAGTGTTAGCAAACTGCTTCTTGAGGCAGAGGTTGTAACTCTGTGAGATGAACTCACAGATCAGAAAGAAGTTTCTCAGAAAGCTTCTTTCACACGTTTTGAACGGATGAAATTTCCTTTATCAGCGTAGGCCTCAATGTGATCCAAAGAAGCCCTTCTCAGATTCCCCAAAGACAGTGTTAATGGACTGCTCCACGAAACATAAGTGTAAACTCTGTGAGATGAATTCACACATCACCAAGAAGTTTCTAAGAAAGCTTCTTTCTAGTTTTCATCTGTGGATATTTCCTTTGTCACTGTAAATGTTCATTGCGCTATGAAGTATCTAATTGCAGATTTCCAGAAAACTGTGCTAACAAAACTGATCACTGAAGAGAAACGTGTAACTCTGTGAGTTGCATTCACACTTGGCAATGCAGTTTCTCAGAAAGCTTCTCTTTAGTTATTATGTGAGGATATTTCCTTTATCACCATGGGCCCCAATAGGCTCCCAAATATCACTTTGCAGATTCCACGAAAAGAGTGTTAGCAAAACTGCTTCTTGAGGCAGAGGTTGTAACTCTGTGAGATGAACTCACAGATCAGAAAGAAGTTCTCAGAAAGCTTCTTTCACGTTTTGAACGGATGAAATTTCCTTATCAGCGTAGGCCTCAATGTGATCCAAAGAAGCCCTTCTCAGTTTCCCCAAAGACAGTGTTAATGGACTGCTCCACGAAACATAAGTGTAACTCTGTGAGATGAATTCACACATCACCAAGAAGTTTCTAAGAAAGCTTCTTTCTAGTTTTCATCTGTGGATATTTCCTTTGTCACTGTAATGTTCATTGCGCTATGAAGTATCTAATTGCAGATTTCCAGAAAACTGTGCTAACAAACTGATCACTGAAGAGAAACGTGTAACTCTGTGAGTTGCATTCACACTTGGCAATGCAGTTTCTCAGAAAGCTTCTCTTTAGTTATTATGTGAGGATATTTCCTTTATCACCATGGGCCCCAATAGGCTCCCAAATATCACTTTGCAGATTCCACGAAAAGAGTGTTAGCAAACTGCTTCTTGAGGCAGAGGTTGTAACTCTGTGAGATGAACTCACAGATCAGAAAGAAGTTTCTCAGAAAGCTTCTTTCACGTTTTGAACGGATGAAATTTCCTTTATCAGCGTAGGCCTCAATGTGATCCAAAGAAGCCCTTCTCAGATTTCCCAAAGACAGTGTTAATGGACTGCTCCACGAAACATAAGTGTAACTCTGTGAGATGAATTCACACATCACCAAGAAGTTTCTAAGAAAGCTTCTTTCTAGTTTTCATCTGTGGATATTTCCTTTGTCACTGTAATGTTCATTGCGCTATGAAGTATCTAATTGCAGATTTCCAGAAAACTGTGCTAACAAACTGATCACTGAAGAGAAACGTGTAACTCTGTGAGTTGCATTCACACTTGGCAATGCAGTTTCTCAGAAAGCTTCTCTTTAGTTATTATGTGAGGATATTTCCTTTATCACCATGGGCCCCAATAGGCTCCCAAATATCACTTTGCAGATTCCACGAAAAGAGTGTTAGCAAACTGCTTCTTGAGGCAGAGGTTGTAACTCTGTGAGATGAACTCACAGATCAGAAAGAAGTTTCTCAGAAAGCTTCTTTCACGTTTTGAACGGATGAAATTTCCTTTATCAGCGTAGGCCTCAATGTGATCCAAAGAAGCCCTTCTCAGATTCCTCAAAGACAGTGTTAATGGACTGCTCCACGAAACATAAGTGTAACTCTGTGAGATGAATTCACACATCACCAAGAAGTTTCTAAGAAAGCTTCTTTCTAGTTTTCATCTGTGGATATTTCCTTTGTCACTGTAATGTTCATTGCGCTATGAAGTATCTAATTGCAGATTTCCAGAAAACTGTGCTAACAAACTGATCACTGAAGAGAAACGTGTAACTCTGTGAGTTGCATTCACACATGGCAATGCAGTTTCTCAGAAAGCTTCTCTTTAGTTATTATGTGAGGATATTTCCTTTATCACCATGGGCCCCAATAGGCTCCCAAATATCACTTTGCAGATTCCACGAAAAGAGTGTTAGCAAACTGCTTCTTGAGGCAGAGGTTGTAACTCTGTGAGATGAACTCACAGATCAGAAAGAAGTTTCTCAGAAAGCTTCTTTCACGTTTTGAACGGATGAAATTTCCTTTATCAGCGTAGGCCTCAATGTGATCCAAAGAAGCCCTTCTCAGATTCCCTCAAAGACAGTGTTAATGGACTGCTCCACGAAACATAAGTGTAACTCTGTGAGATGAATTCACACATCACCAAGAAGTTTCTAAGAAAGCTTCTTTCTAGTTTTCATCTGTGGATATTTCCTTTGTCACTGTAATGTTCATTGCGCTATGAAGTATCTAATTGCAGATTTCCAGAAAACTGTGCTAACAAACTGATCACTGAAGAGAAACGTGTAACTCTGTGAGTTGCATTCACACATGGCAATGCAGTTTCTCAGAAAGCTTCTCTTTAGTTATTATGTGAGGATATTTCCTTTATCACCATGGGCCCCAATAGGCTCCCAAATATCACTTTGCAGATTCCACGAAAAGAGTGTTAGCAAACTGCTTCTTGAGGCAGAGGTTGTAACTCTGTGAGATGAACTCACAGATCAGAAAGAAGTTTCTCAGAAAGCTTCTTTCACGTTTTGAACGGATGAAATTTCCTTTATCAGCGTAGGCCTCAATGTGATCCAAAGAAGCCCTTCTCAGATTCCCTCAAAGACAGTGTTAATGGACTGCTCCACGAAACATAAGTGTAACTCTGTGAGATGAATTCACACATCACCAAGAAGTTTCTAAGAAAGCTTCTTTCTAGTTTTCATCTGTGGATATTTCCTTTGTCACTGTAATGTTCATTGCGCTATGAAGTATCTAATTGCAGATTTCCAGAAAACTGTGCTAACAAACTGATCACTGAAGAGAAACGTGTAACTCTGTGAGTTGCATTCACACTTGGCAATGCAGTTTCTCAGAAAGCTTCTCTTTAGTTATTATGTGAGGATATTTCCTTTATCACCATGGGCCCCAATAGGCTCCCAAATATCACTTTGCAGATTCCACGAAAAGAGTGTTAGCAAACTGCTTCTTGAGGCAGAGGTTGTAACTCTGTGAGATGAACTCACAGATCAGAAAGAAGTTTCTCAGAAAGCTTCTTTCACGTTTTGAACGGATGAAATTTCCTTTATCAGCGTAGGCCTCAATGTGATCCAAAGAAGCCCTTCTCAGATTCCTCAAAGACAGTGTTAATGGACTGCTCCACGAAACATAAGTGTAACTCTGTGAGATGAATTCACACATCACCAAGAAGTTTCTAAGAAAGCTTCTTTCTAGTTTTCATCTGTGGATATTTCCTTTGTCACTGTAATGTTCATTGCGCTATGAAGTATCTAATTGCAGATTTCCAGAAAACTGTGCTAACAAACTGATCACTGAAGAGAAACGTGTAACTCTGTGAGTTGCATTCACACTTGGCAATGCAGTTTCTCAGAAAGCTTCTCTTTAGTTATTATGTGAGGATATTTCCTTTATCACCATGGGCCCCAATAGGCTCCCAAATATCACTTTGCAGATTCCACGAAAAGAGTGTTAGCAAACTGCTTCTTGAGGCAGAGGTTGTAACTCTGTGAGATGAACTCACAGATCAGAAAGAAGTTTCTCAGAAAGCTTCTTTCACGTTTTGAACGGATGAAATTTCCTTTATCAGCGTAGGCCTCAATGTGATCCAAAGAAGCCCTTCTCAGATTCCTCAAAGACAGTGTTAATGGACTGCTCCACGAAACATAAGTGTAACTCTGTGAGATGAATTCACACATCACCAAGAAGTTTCTAAGAAAGCTTCTTTCTAGTTTTCATCTGTGGATATTTCCTTTGTCACTGTAATGTTCATTGCGCTATGAAGTATCTAATTGCAGATTTCCAGAAAACTGTGCTAACAAACTGATCACTGAAGAGAAACGTGTAACTCTGTGAGTTGCATTCACACTTGGCAATGCAGTTTCTCAGAAAGCTTCTCTTTAGTTATTATGTGAGGATATTTCCTTTATCACCATGGGCCCCAATAGGCTCCCAAATATCACTTTGCAGATTCCACGAAAAGAGTGTTAGCAAACTGCTTCTTGAGGCAGAGGTTGTAACTCTGTGAGATGAACTCACAGATCAGAAAGAAGTTTCTCAGAAAGCTTCTTTCACGTTTTGAACGGATGAAATTTCCTTTATCAGCGTAGGCCTCAATGTGATCCAAAGAAGCCCTTCTCAGATTCCTCAAAGACAGTGTTAATGGACTGCTCCACGAAACATAAGTGTAACTCTGTGAGATGAATTCACACATCACCAAGAAGTTTCTAAGAAAGCTTCTTTCTAGTTTTCATCTGTGGATATTTCCTTTGTCACTGTAATGTTCATTGCGCTATGAAGTATCTAATTGCAGATTTCCAGAAAACTGTGCTAACAAACTGATCACTGAAGAGAAACGTGTAACTCTGTGAGTTGCATTCACACTTGGCAATGCAGTTTCTCAGAAAGCTTCTCTTTAGTTATTATGTGAGGATATTTCCTTTATCACCATGGGCCCCAATAGGCTCCCAAATATCACTTTGCAGATTCCACGAAAAGAGTGTTAGCAAACTGCTTCTTGAGGCAGAGGTTGTAACTCTGTGAGATGAACTCACAGATCAGAAAGAAGTTTCTCAGAAAGCTTCTTTCACGTTTTGAACGGATGAAATTTCCTTTATCAGCGTAGGCCTCAATGTGATCCAAAGAAGCCCTTCTCAGATTCCTCAAAGACAGTGTTAATGGACTGCTCCACGAAACATAAGTGTAACTCTGTGAGATGAATTCACACATCACCAAGAAGTTTCTAAGAAAGCTTCTTTCTAGTTTCATCTGTGGATATTTCCTTTGTCACTGTAATGTTCATTGCGCTATGAAGTATCTAATTGCAGATTTCCAGAAAACTGTTGCTAACAAACTGATCACTGAAGAGAAACGTGTAACTCTGTGAGTTGCATTCACACTTGGCAATGCAGTTTCTCAGAAAGCTTCTCTTTAGTTATTATGTGAGGATATTTCCTTTATCACCATGGGCCCCAATAGGCTCCCAAATATCACTTTGCAGATTCCACGAAAAGAGTGTTAGCAAACTGCTTCTTGAGGCAGAGGTTGTAACTCTGTGAGATGAACTCACAGATCAGAAAGAAGTTTCTCAGAAAGCTTCTTTCACGTTTTGAACGGATGAAATTTCCTTTATCAGCGTAGGCCTCAATGTGATCCAAAGAAGCCCTTCTCAGATTCCCCAAAGACAGTGTTAATGGACTGCTCCACGAAACATAAGTGTAACTCTGTGAGATGAATTCACACATCACCAAGAAGTTTCTAAGAAAGCTTCTTTCTAGTTTTCATCTGTGGATATTTCCTTTGTCACTGTAATGTTCATTGCGCTATGAAGTATCTAATTGCAGATTTCCAGAAACACTGTGCTAAAAAATGATCACTGGAGAGAAACGTGTAACTCTGTGAGTGCATTCACACTTGCAATGCAGTTTCTCAGAAGCTTCTCTTTAGTTATTATGTGAGGATATTTCCTTTATCACCATGGCCCCAATAGGCTCCCAAATATCACTTTGCAGATTCCACGAAAAGAGTGTTAGCAAACTGCTTCTTGAGGCAGAGGTTGTAACTCTGTGAGATGAACTCACAGATCAGAAAGAAGTTCTTCAGAAAGCTCTTTCACGTTTTGAACGGATGAAATTTCCTTTATCAGCGGTCGGCCTCAATGTGATCCAAAGAAGCCCTTCTCAGATTCCTCAAAGACAGTGTTAATGGACTTGCTCCACGAAACATTAAGTGTAACTCTGTGAGATGAATTCACACATCACCAAGAAGTTTCTAAGAAAGCTTCTTTCTAGTTTTATCTGTGGATATTTCCTTTGTCACTGTAATGTTCATTGCGCTATGAAGTATCTAATTGCAGATTTCCAGAAAACTGTGCAAACTGATCACTGAAGAGAAACGTGTAACTCTGTGAGTTGCATTCACACATGGCAATGCAGTTCTCAGAAAGCTTCTCTTTAGTTATTATGTGAGGATATTTCCTTTATCACCATGGGCCCCAATAGGCTCCCAAATATCACTTTGCAGATTCCACGAAAAGAGTGTTAGCAAACTGCTTCTTGAGGCAGAGGTTGTAACTCTGTGAGATGAACTCGCAGATCAGAAAGAAGTTTCTCAGAAAGCTTCTTTCACGTTTTGAACGGATGAAATTTCCTTTATCAGCGTAGGCCTCAATGTGATCCAAAGAAGCCCTTCTCAGTTTCCC